>NW_019396451.1:0-11960 GCF_000591075.1 Eurytemora carolleeae | reverse complement strand
TATTTGCCCCCCCCCCCCCACCCCTACCTATCAGTTTATTGTGTTAATTTATTTCATTATAATGCACCGTCATAGTCAATACACAAATTCAATACAAATCATTATATTGGGGACTGACAGATAATTTAAAGGGAGACATATGGTAGTTGAGCTGAGAGTGTAGTGTTGAAGAGAAATGTATTAGGACTAGGCTTTTAGGGCGCCCATCTTATATTTCAAGTTTTAACTGTGGCTTTATCTGTCAGCATTTTCTCTTTGTACAGTATAAAATTTTTTAAGTTTGCGGATTTCAAAATATTTTTTCGCACATTTTTAAAATTTTATAAAATTAAAAACTGTTCAACACAGATTTTTGAAATTTTGATCATTCATAGACCTTCCCTGGGGTTAGGCGAGGTCCCACAAAAATATTTAGGCCGGATCGTTTCAGTCGCTTTGACGTTTATGGGACTCAAACAGACGAACAAATTTATAAAAAGATTCATTTGAGATCTATAAGCCTGTTGACTTTAAAAGTCACTATAATAAAATAAAAGAGATCTAAAATGGATATTTCTAACATGTATTTAATAAAACGAAAGTTTTGAAATATTTGCACATGTCTGAGTAAAATGATTGGTTAAAACTGAAAAAAAAGAAAACTATTGACGAACATCAGTTGGAACATGTTTGTAGAGCTTCATGATGGTGGTGCAGATCATCAGGAACAGGAACAACAGGTTTCTGCTCACCCCAGGCTTTGGATAAGGAGGGGGAGAGATCGCGGGTTTATCAGTTTTGAATATGAGGGAATGCGTCTCAATGTTTGCCTGATAATTTTGGAGCTCTTGGAACAATATTGAGCTGGATGTAAGCATCGTCTGTTGATAGCTAGGTATCTGCATCATCACTATGAAGGAGCCAGGGTTGCTCCCTGAGACGGAGTTGTGATCATCTCCGGTGTTTCATTCTGACTGCTGGGCTGGGATGCGTAGAGGGGTGAAGGAGGAACGAAGTAAACGAGGATGACATGTGGGCGCTTCATGGAGGAAGTAGATACACACGTCTTGAGAATGGTCTACTGCATTTGAGTCGGTAAAATTGTCTTCCTTTTATTTTCGAATTTGTGTTAACAAAGCCATTTTTCAGTTAATACGTTCTGAATAAGAACTGAAATTTGATCTTTGAAATTCTTTTGGAGTCTGGAGGATACATTTATAGAATGGGTTGTTTTAATTTTTTAAGAACAACAGCCAAAATTATACAGATTAAACTAATGAAAGGCATATAGGAACATATTTCTAATAAGATATTATCTATAAAAGCCGTGTTAGAATAGAGAAGTTAAATTTATCATCATTATCTTGTCTTAAAATGTATTGGTAGATTCCTTCAAATCTGGTCGTTTTAGCTTCAAACGTTTAAGGTTTTTCTCGACCCATGTCAATACAGACCATATTATTTTAATGTACAATTTGTGTTACATTATATTTCGTCGTCGTTATTAAACAAATTTTAAAAACCAGAGATAAAATTTAAAGAATTTGAGCCGCGGTTTAAATCTGCCAAAACCCAGTTTAAATTAAGCGCCGGCTTAAATCTTGAAACATTTGATACAATTTTAAGTGGAACCAACCATATTTAAGCCGCGGCCTAAATTTAAACCGCCGCTCAAATTCTTTAAATTCTTAAACTTTGAAATTTTTTTTTTCGTCGCGTGGAATGACAGCTAGAAGCAGTTTTGTAAGAATAATATTATATACTATAGCTGAAGAGTTCCCTTAAAAAATGTCAGCCAATTTGGTCTACCCGTTTGTCCGTAACAATTTTCTCCTTATAGACGCAACAGATAGAAATAAGATTAGTAGCGATCAAAAGCGCTTTTTCATCGCATTAAGCCTATACCCCCTTTCATTTTTCGCGAACTCTCCCTTAAAATACACACAATTCTCACGATTCTGTTTTAACATTAAATATACACCAAATTCTCAATATCTATATAAACCATTAAATACACACAATTGTCCTAACAACTGTACTGAGAATTTAGAATACACGATATGTACTGTGTATAGTAAAATGTGTACGATGTATTATAAGTTGGTATTATAAGGTGTACAAAGTACCTTGTACCGTGTACAGCAAACTGTTTTCCGTGTAGGGTGTTCACTGAACACCCTACTGTTTAGTGTACTGCGTGCACGGTGTACAATGTACAGTGTACGGTATATGGTGTACACTGTACACCGTACAGTGAACACTTTAATAATAGCATATGGCACAAGCACATAAAATATTAAATTTTTTATGACAATATAAAGATCGTATGGTACAAAGTGCAAGAATATAAAACACTATAGCTTGAGCACCCAGCTTTGCCCGGACTTTACCTATAAGTCAACCCTCTCTACTTTGACCAGATTTATAACATTCCCATGGGTTCACCGAGTTCCACAATCAAAATATTTTAGGCAAGTCAGTTCAGGGGCTCGTGAGTTATAATCGGACATACANAAAATTTGTCTGCCAAATATTTTTATTTTAATTTTTTTTTGAATTTAAAAAATTAAATATTCATACTGAATTTTGAGCACCCTTTACTCTCACTTCACTTTAACCTAGTCTATTGTTCCAGTCTTTCATTATGCATTCGGTAACTTAGATATTTATATATATATATATATATGTATATATTTAGATAATCTTTAAGATTATATATATTCTTTTTTATTTCATTAGCTTTTTGGATCAATAATCTGTAATGCTTAGTTTAATCCGATATTACGAGTAAAAACTTTAGTCATGCGCACATACAAGGTAATAAGGCAAGGAAAGCTAATTGCTGTTGCGTATTCTCTGCGTACATATTGAAACCAGTTCTCTCAGGGCGGTGTTTGTTAATAGGAATAGATGCATCAGTGTTTCTTTAGTATCCGAGGAGGATGAAAGCATTAAATTTTGAACATTTTGATAATTCATCAGTGTTTCCACTTAATTTTTCATTTGACCCAAAAAATCATAAAGTTCAGAATTATTGGAGTTTAATTGAGCTTAATTGCTAACATTGGCGAATTTTGCCAACACATCCACACTATATCTGTACAGTTCTACTTTATACTATATTTATCAGAATTAGAACCATTGTGTTGTAGTCCTCCACCAAGTAGTAGTTCAGGATTGGGATGATGAGGCACAGAAGTGTTCTCCTGTAAGCCCGTATAGTGTTAAACAGTGATAAGATCATGTAGGAGAAAACATAAAATGAAAACCTTGAAAAATTGCATTTTTAGTTTTTTTTAACAATCTTTAGGTTGGTTTCGATTGCAGTTGTATTGCCAATGGAAGACATTATGGCGTGCAAAATAAAATATGTGATAATTTAAAATTATTAAGATATTTAATCTGCTTGTTTGTTGCAGTTGAGACTTGAAATTACCTCTTTTTTGCGAAGAAGATAAATTTTAAAAAATTGAGAATCCCTCTTAATCTCCATAGTTACCAGATTTCAGGAATGAAAACGCTGAGTTAGACACTGTAAATTAAGAACTTTAGTGCATATTTTTCAAAAATATAAATCTGGGTACACTAACAAAATTCAAAATATTTATCCAAAAATTTTAATTATTTTATTACTATGAATAACTTGAATTACTAAAAATAATCAAAACAATTAATTTTTATTTCATTACAAGTAATATTTAACCAGAGCCCGCGATTTAAAAGCCTCGGCTCGAGTCTTAATTCCTTAAACCCGACTTTAAGACCCAATCTTAGACCCAACTCTGACGACAGCTTGTGTCACGTGATTGACAGCTGCGAGATCTTAGACTCGACTTAAGGAGTTAGGCCCAATGAAAATAAAACCGACCTTGGTTGGTTTTAGTGAAGAATAAGGCTCAATGTTGGGTCTTATTCTCATCAAAACCCGGAATGCACCAATTCCAACTATGAAAATCCGCCAAATACAACATTAAACCGGTTTTATGAACTAAATTCTGTTGAAAAATAGATGCAACTTAAATTCGAAAGCCCGAGCCGTAAATAAGGCTCAACAACAGCTTAGACCCGAGTCGTATTTTCTTGAATTTTTTAAATCGCCGGCTCTGAGCCCGCGATTTAAAAGCTTCAGCTCGAGTCTTAATTCCTTAAACGCAGCTTTAAGACCCAATCTTAGACCCAACTCTGACGACAGCTTGTGTCACGTGATTGACAGCTGCGAGATCTTAGGCTCGACTTAAGGAGTTAAGCTCTATGAAAATAAAACCGACCTTGGTTGGTTTTAGTGGAGAATAAGGCTCAATGTTGGGTCTTCTTCTCATCAAAACCCGGAATGCGCCAATTCCAACTATGAAAATCCGTCAAATACAAAATTAAACCGAGCTGAAAACTTTAGAATGGTGGATATCGGGATTAATGCTTGATCCTCTCTTTTTGATAATCTCAAGATTAACATAATCTTGCAAGATTATCTAAAAAACTGATAAAATTCAAATTAATATTTAATCATCTGAGAAACTGTAGCAGCCAATCAGAGAAAAGCGGGCAACCAATGAGAGAACAAAAATATTCTCATTGGAGAAAACAATTAACAGATATCCAAGGAGAGAGAAAAAGAGTGGATTAGGACAAAAATGAAAAGTTTCCACAGTGGATATTCGGATTAAGTAGTTGGGATTAAAGTTTATCCATTCTAAAGTTCCCAGCTCCGGTTATATGAACTAAACTCTGTTGAAAATTAGATGCAACTTAAATCCGAAAGCCCGAGCCGTAAATAAGGCTCAACAACAGCTTAGACCCGAGCCGTATTTTCTTGAATTTTTTAAATCGCCGGCTTTCTTCACTAAATGTGTCGAAAATTAGGAATCTGTTTCATCTTGGTACCTGACATCAAGGCGCCATTTTAGCACCTCCTGTTGGTCAAAAATGTTATGTTCTAAGCTGTCATTGAGACTAATTTAAGACTTGGGGCCTACGTCCTTAAGTCGAGCCTAAGAGCTGGCAGATGTCGATTATGTGATACAAGCTGTCGTCTGCTGATGTCTAAGTTGGGTCTTAAACCTGGGTGTAAGAAATAAAGACTCGAGCTGAAGGTTTTAAATCGTATAGGTTCTGAAAAGTTTTAAAAATGTATTAAAACAAGGAAGATATTTGATATTCTTGATCAAGTATTCTAGAATTTATTGCAGCATGGTGTGCACTTACAATAGAAATTTGAGCTTACGACTTCCAGCATTTTTAAAAATCTACTCTTATACATGTTTTGTCTGTTCTCAGCCCATGATTTAATAAAATCGGGAAACTAAGACTCAAGACTAAACGTTGGGGTTTAAGTTGCAAAAAAACTTCCACGGAGTTTTGGTTTTGTTAAGCCAGTTAAACATTTTATTTGAGACAAATTGGGCCTAACTCCGGGTAAGTCGAGTCTTAGGGCGGGCAGCTGTCGATCACGTAACTTCAGCTGTTGTCAGCTGTTGTCAGCTGTTGTTGGTATAAAATGAGGCATGACAACTGGCTTTATCAAGAGGCCTGGGGCCCAATTTGTTAATCCTAGTCGGCCTAGAAATTTTGAATGGATGACTTCGATACGAATTTTTTCTTTCCTTTTAAAGAATGAATGACTTATATTTTAATTATAATTAATATCTAAATAGAATTTTGTCTTGTCTAACTGTCTGTTTGATTGTATCCAATCAGCGTCAAAACGCCTGAACCAATTGGGCCAAAATGTTTTGTGGGAACTCACATGACCCTAGGGAGGGTTTATAGCGGGTCGCAATTAAAATATGCAGAAAACGCAAAAATATTACCAAAAATGGTGACTTTAATGGTTTCAGAAGATTGCATTAGGGGGCTGACTTAACCCCCCCCCCCCCACTCCCAGCATATGTAAAATAAAAGCATGACTTTATAAAATCTTGATTACATAGACTTATGAGTTTGCAAAAACAGTTTTTAAACATGTTAATTGTATTGCAAACATTCGGATTTAATATATATTTATTTCATAGTTTTGATAACTTGCTGAAACTAACCTATTTTAGTCAACCTCGACTTTAAAGTGTCGCACCGCCTTGACCTTTGGTTTTAACTTAACAACTCACATATTTCTTGTATTTGTAGGCTACCCATTTGTTTCTAACTTAAGGGAAGTGTTCGCGAAAAATGAAAGGGGGTATAGGCTTAATGCGATTTTATTTCTCTTGTCGCTTGCGCAACTTTCTAAGAATGCCGCGCACCACTCACATTTTTCGAAATCCGTTAAAAACGTTTTCTAAAAAACAAATTAATTAAAGAATACTATAAAATATAAACTAATTACAAATGTGGCGAAAGATAATCAATGACTATAAGTTGTACTTTGAATGATTTGTTTAAAATCAAATTGATTTTTTTACGGTCTAAGTCGTATGTTGCAATTTTCTCAATTTGTATGGACGCTAAGTTATTCGGTATCAGACGTCTTTAACAATTTTCTCCTTATAGACGAAACAGATAGAAGTAAGATTAGTAGCGATCAAAAGCGTTTTTTTATCGCATTAAGCCTATACCCCCTTTCGTTTTTCAAATGAATGTACAGGGTTACACACAAAGAATTATACTGTAAAGACGATCTGAAGGTCTTTAGATATGACTATTCCAAGGTTGAATTAAGTCTTCTGTCCTGACTATAGTCATTTTATGGTATATTTAATGATTTAAAAAAAACTTTACTAGATTGAAGTTGCGGGAAACCATAAACATAAGGAAACAGACAATATAAAGTCCGTACAGTCGTCTCTGAAGTCTCATCCTATGTGGGTAACCCTGTATGATAAAAGAAAAAATATATATTAGAAGCAATTGTTACACTGACATGCATGTTTAGAAAGTGAATGATTTAAAATCCGATTATAACATTTAAAATACCATGAATTTGTATAGGCCTAATTAAAAATGTGCGTGGATTAAAAATAGAAAAATGTAAATAAGTTTGGATAAGGCCAATTTTTGCAATATGGATGTTGGAATAATAAAGCTGAAATATCTATAATAACAAATATTAGAAATCTTTATTTATTATTTTCATCCTCGGAATCCGTGAAAAAAAAACTCATAAATCCGCAAAATTATTCTCAAAATGGATTCCACGTCGGCAAAACATATTAATGATTAGTCTGAAAATGTTGCATTCAAACAAATTTATTATGTAATCTATTTTAGGTAATGTTTTTATTACGATTCATTTATTATTATTCAGTCTGTTAATGTATTTGGGTTAAAGTGTATACTATGAAACTGTACTATTGTACACAATATTTACATTTTCTATCTTAGAAACCCATTCTAAAAGTCGAAAGTAAAAACTAAGAAAATAAGACAAGACTCAGTCAATTCCTTTTGCTCCTTGTTCTTTCTTCTTACGTTTTCATTTAAAGGTTTCTCAAATCTATGTGGCTATTAAGATATTGGAAAAATGTACAAAATTAGATAATTTCTTTTGTGAGTTTAAAAGTTGATCAAAAAGCTGTGTATAACAAATTCTGTTTTTAATGGCTAAAAGAACGTGATTTTTATAATGTTTATTCAGGCTCCCTATGTATTATACTATGCAAACATTGCCTTGTAATTAGTTGTTTTACTCTTTTGATAATTGCATTTTATAACACTTGTTAAAGAAACAGCTGATATTTTTTTTTGTTTCAGACATCTAGAAATTTGAACAGTTTTGAGACCGGTTCAGTTGCAACGCAGCTGTGAAAAAATGAAAGCGAATTTTCGCAAAAATTGTCTTCAGATTTTCAAATCAAACGCGCTTACATTGGCAACCCTTGCTGGAGTAATAGGAGGTACAACCAGATGTTTTTTTTTGGTTTTTGGGCTGACATTTCTTAAGTGTTTATAAAAATATAGAATTTATTTTATTACTAGCTCTTTTCAAACATGGGGTCAATGGGATAAGTTTACACAAAAATGATAAGGTTCTTAAGACGACTGACCGATTTTTTTTTATAAATTTCATATGGAACGTGCAAGGGATACTTTCAAAATGTTTATTTTGAGTGAAAAGTCGTTCTAAAACTTTCACATTGCATTAGATCTTATAAAAAAGCTTTCAATTTATATATCCGATAATGTTCTGAGGACCATTTTTGAATTCCAAAAATGCTGTTCATAGAAGTTTCTTTTTCCTGGCACCATTCTGCCTGTTTGGTGGGAAAGATATATGTCTGGGGTCCAAAAAGTACGAATTTTAATATAAAGATTTCAGTTACGAAAACATGGGGGAATTAAGATGGTTGAAAAAATTTAAAAATATCCAATTTTATTTTCCTTTCTCAGGTATTGTACTTGGAGCCTGTTTGAAAGCAAGCAGAGAGGAAAAATGGACGTCAAGGTCAAAAAAATATATTTTTAAACAAAAAAAAATTAAGATTTTTACGATGCTTTATTTTTAGAGAGGTTATGTATATCGGGTACATCGGGCAAATTTTTCTGAATATGCTTAAATGTGTAATCATCCCTCTTATTATACCATCATTAATAGCTTCAGTAGGTAATATAATAAATACATTCATTTATTAATTAGTTTTTGTAGAACATTAGCCTTTAAAACTCAGATCTTCTAAAACCTATATATTCGCAACCCCTTAAGCTAGTCATAAATCCTTGATATTTTAACCTCAGGTTGCAATAATATAAGGATTATAAATTAACAGCATGTCAAGAATAACAAGTTCTATTTTATCTTTTTTATTTTATAACATCAATTTTAGATTGACTAAACATTTGATTGTTGTATTTGATAATTGCAAAAATCAATTTGTTTATTAGATTTAAATATAAATTCATTCTCTTATTTAAAGCCTTTTCTGTTTTCCTTTTTTTTCTCTAAACAAAGTGTAGAAAGGCTGAATTTGTGTTTTTTAAAAAGCTTTGTTAAGATTTATTGCCAAATTGTAATTTTATTTTAGGTGGCTTGGATTTATCTCTTTCTAAAATGATTGGATTGAGAGCAATTGTTTATTATCTAACTACAACAGGTAGTCTTGTCTGTCTTGTTTGTCTTTTCTGTCTTATCTGTCTTGTCACTCTTATCTGTCTTGTCTGTCTTGTCTGTCTTGTCTGTCTTGTCTGTCTTGTCTGTCTTGTCTGTCTTGTCTGTCTTGTCTGTCTTGTCTGTCTTGTCTGTCTTGTCTGTCTTGTCTGTCTCTTCTGTCTTGTCTGTCTTGTCTGTCTTGTATATCCAAAAGTTTACCAAATCGCATAGTTTCCTTTATTTTGATCTTGATCCGCTGAACAGAATACAGACAGATAGATAGATAGTGTATACATATATGTAAACCAAATAGATATAGTTTGTATTTATGATAGATAGATAGATATAGTTAGTATTTATGATAGATAGATAGATTGTATTTAGATAAAGTAGAAAGGATTTGTATAAGCTAGGATTACTGCAGTGAGTATACATACAAACCTTGCTGTACACTGTTCAGGGGGGAAAAGTTTGAAAACTAATAGGATCAGAAACTGATTACCCGCCTGAAAATCTAATTTTCTCATCCCTATATCTTTTTAACCTGATGGTGTAACTCTTTAGTATGAAGTGCATAAACAGTTTACTTATAAGGACTGTAAGCATAATTTCAAATGACTCTCCGTGCAAATATGGCAATGCTCGATTTACAATGGTACTCTATAAAT
Organism: Eurytemora carolleeae; assembly: GCF_000591075.1. NCBI lineage: Eukaryota > Metazoa > Arthropoda > Copepoda > Calanoida > Temoridae > Eurytemora > Eurytemora carolleeae. The sequence continues at coordinate 2,297 of NW_019396451.1, read as the reverse complement.
CTTTGCCTTGTTAAGTATGAATTAGATATCCATGTTTTTTAACGGCTTATTTTCATTAGAGATTTCCCTGCAAAAGTGACTTGTACATTTCTTGTTAATAAGAAGCAATGGAGAAATTACTAGAATACAATTGTATAGACGGAGAAAACGATGTTATATTCCACATTTTTGATCAGATAAAGGTTTTAAGGATACCATTTTAAATGGGACAATGTCATCTTTGCACGGAGGGTCACTTGAAATTGTGCCCCTTTACTTTTCTGACAAAATTTACTTCTATAATCAGAAATATGATTTTACATTTATCATGTTTCAGGAGGAAAATAAACATGTTTGTGGATATGCAAAAACACTTGTACTTTGTTAGTTCACAAAATAAATATAGTAAAATACAAATATCAACATTTGCACATATTTTCCTGTACAAAATGAGGTGCCGGCCAGGTTAAAGTGAATCAGAAGAAATTTTACATAGTTCAACATACAAATCATATTAAATTTTATTTTAGATTGAAATCTTTACTGTTTTCTTCTCTTTTTTTGAAGAGTTTAAGCAATACAAAATTTGAATTTCAACAATGCAACTAAATAATTTTTCTTTTCTCATACACTCCGGGCTGTAGTAAATTTAAATTCGAACAGGACCTGCCCAGTTCATACCGGCCTGCCAGATAACAGTGTGTATTGACCCGATCCTATGCTAGCCCGGTTCCATATTCTGTACAGTATGTCGCCCTAACCAGACTACCATACGACAGGGGTCAATTTTCTTGGCATAGTCCCGTTGGAGGGCTAACCATGACAACTCCCATGGCGCGTTCAGACTTTTTACAGTACCCGGCCTAATCCTAGGCCTATATGACCGACCCCACTGGCTTAGTCCACAGTGCATACGTATGGGTAAAAATAACTAGTAGAGCTACGGAGGTTGTAGTAATTTGTCTTTTCCCTCTGTCAAGTGAAGTGTGTCAAAAAGTAAAAAACAAAAGTTTCAAATCAACGGCAAGAAAATACATATTCTAGAATTTCGAACTTTTTCCCACTGGATAATCTGACTGTGGGAGGGCCCTAGATTGATCTCTAAAGCTGCAAAAATTTAAATCTATTTTATTTTAGATAAAATTCTAAATTTGTTTTACAAAATAAACTTTTTATAATTTCTGTAGCAATAGTATTTGTTAAGTGTTTCCTAAATATATCAAATAGTATTTGTTAAGTATTTCCTAAATATATCAAATAGTATTTGTTAAGTATTTCCTAAATATATCAAATAGTATTTGTTAAATATTTCCTAAATATATCAAATAGTATTTGTTAAGTATTTCCTAAATATATCAAATAGTATTTGTTAAGTATTTCCTAAATATATCAAATAGTATTTGTTAAGTATTTCCTAAATATATCAAATAGTATTTGTTAAGTATTTCCTAAAAATATCAAATTAATTTTGGTCAAAAATTTAACCGTTTCGTTCTTTGTATAAACATACATATTTTTTTCTCTTAACTATCTATGTATTTGGTTTCAGCCTGTCTGTACTTTGTATGTTTGTTTCCAATAAACGTCAACCGCCAAGGGAAGATTGAAAAATAGTGCCTGCAAAAATAATCTATACCTTTTTTGAAAAATCCACCAATTATTTTATTTTTTGAAATACAACAAAATTAAATTCTATGATTTAAATTTAACACTAAATGCCTTAATTTGGTTTTATTTATTTTTATTCCCACGGTATGTTAATATTGAAAAGATAATAAAAACTAGACCGGACGTATTATTAGATTAGATTATCGTTTTAGTCTTATTATTTTTATTATTTTAAATACCATTCTGATAATTACAATTTCATAACAAATCCTTTGTTAGATTTTTAAATATTCTATTATTAATTTCTTCATTAATCAACAGAATTAAGTTAATTTTAAGCAATTGAAACACAATCGGGGTATTTTTTTTCATGGCTAGGACATTACAGAGGAATTGATCCTGTAAATTTTTAAGCTTATTTAGGATTTTATGATAATATGATGGAATTACGTTTGTTTGTACTTTGTACGCTATACTAGCTTGGGAATTATAAACTCACTCTAAAAAAGTCCTCCAATTCAAATTATATTTTTTAAACCAAGCTAAAAGCATTCCTGTGGTTCCACCGAGTTCCCCAATCAAAAGGAGATTAATACTTAACATGAATAGATTCCACTTATTTCTTTTCTAACTAATATATTTTGCCGAAAACAGTATCATTACGATAAGCATCCCTAATCCTTCCCCCTGCTCATTTCTACACTTTTGTT
>NW_019396450.1:258638-279202 GCF_000591075.1 Eurytemora carolleeae | reverse complement strand
AGTATATTTTATAATTCGTAGAGGTAGCTGAAGTATGTTTAATAATTCGGGGAGGTAGCTAAAGTATATTTTATAATTCGTAGAGGTAGCTAAAGTATGTTTAATAATACGGGGAGGTAGCTGAAGTATGTTTTATAATTCGTAGAGGTAGCTTCTAAAGTATGTTTAATAATTCGGGGAGGTAGCTAAAGTATGTTTTATAATTCGGAGAGGTAGCTTAAGTATGTTTTATAATGCGGGGATGTAGCTGAAGTATGTTTTATGATTCCGGGAGGTAGCTAAAGTATGTTTTATAATGCGGAGATGTGGCTAAAGTAGGTTATATAATTCGGGGAGGTAGCTAAAGTATGTTTTATTATGCCGGGAGGTAGCTTAAGTATGTTTTATGATTCGGGAAAGATTCTGAGGTATGTTTTAATATTCGGAGAGGTAGAAGTCAATGTAAGTTGTTATTCGTAGAGTTTGCTAAAGTATGTTGTATTATTCGGGGAAGAATCTGAAGTATGTTTTGTTATTCGGGGAGGTAGCTAAAGTATGTTTTGTTATTCGGGGAGGTAGCTAAAGTATGTTTTATAATTCGTAGAGGTAGCTAAAGTATGCTTCGTAATTTGTGGAGAATGAGAAAAAAGCTTTTTTTCTTTTCTATTTATATTAATATTAATTTATGATTTGTATACAGACTGCAGCTAAAGCTTCTAAAAGAATCTCTGCTGAAGTGAGTAAGAGACAACGAACTAGAGAGGAGAAGGAGGAGGAGAAGTTGGGTAGACTCGCAACCGATATATCTACCACGGACGGAGTTCAAGTATCCTGCAAGGACGGAGCTGCTGCTCAGGGTTTCAAGCGTATCCAAGCACACAAGTCTGGTCCTTGGGACTTTGAAAATATTCAGTTCGGGCAGGACTTGTCCGGTCATCACAGTGGTCCTATCTGGTGTATGAAGTTCTCATTGTGTGGTAGATTACTCGCAACTGCAGGTAGACGACAATGAAACCTAATTTATTTTTCTAGATTGTATGCCGTGTGTTATTTTTATTGACGCTTTTACTAAATCATGCGCTGGATTGTTAAAATGTGTTAAGCAGTTCTGGAGCTGAAATAAATTGCTAAATATTTTAAAATGTTCACTCTCAGGAACTAATTGTTAAAAAGCTTTGTTTTTTAAACAAAAGCGTTACTGGGTTTGAATGGTCCAATTATTTCAATACTAGTTCTCACTATTAGTTTAAGATAAGAATAGTGCTTACTGCTTATTGATCTAATTAATATCCAATATCCAGGACAGGATTGTATCCTACGGATCTGGGTTCTACGGGATAAACATGGATACTTCAGTGATATGAGACGAAGGTATTTTCTTCATAAAACCCAGACGGATAAATGGATGATAATTTGTTTTTAAATGTTAATTTGGTGTTTAATGTTAAAATTTAGTACTATCTATTCCTGTTTTTGAAATTTTGATCATCCTGTCATGTGAGGTCCCACACAAAATCTGAACCCGATCGGTTAAGTCGTTTTGACGTTTATTGGATAAAACCAGCAAGCAAAGTTTATATTTATAGACTGTATCCCTTGTTTGTCCAGGTACCAGATTGAACAGATGATCAGGTTCACCAGGATCAAATTATAAATTGTATCTCTTGTTTATCCAGGTACCAGGTGGAACACGAGGGTATATCAGATGATCAGGTTCACCAGGATCAAATTACTCAGGGTTATCTAGAATCAGAAGACTCACAGGTAGGACTAAGTTAATTTAAGGGTTAAATGGCCAATTTTCAATTGTCATTTCCTCAAAAAAGTTTTAAAATTAGATTTAGCTTTCTCCTGAGTAAGTGAACCGATAGTTTTATTTTTACTTTTATGAAATTCTTACTTATTCTTGGAAGTAGCCAATAAAAGGTTCCTGTTAACCTTTCATGATATTCAAAATAATACTATTTTGTTTTTCAAATAATCAACATTTTAGAAATATTAGAAGTTTCTTTTATCCAGTAATTTGCATTTGGTAATCTCGTTACTTTAGGGCCATATTTTTATGGACAGACCCTTCGTAACCTACACAGGGCACACCAGCGACCTGCTGGACATCTCCTGGTCCAGCAACTTCTTCATCCTCACCTCATCTATGGACAAGACAGTCAGGCTTTGGCATATCTCCAGGAAAGAATGTCTGTGTGTATTCCAACATATCGATTTTGTCACTGCCATCGGGTTTCATCCCAGGAACGACAAGTTCTTCATCAGCGGGTCCCTGGACGGCAAGATTAGGTTGTGGAACATCCCGGATAAGAAAGTTGCGCTCTGGAACGAGGTTGACGGTCAGACCAAGCTGATCACAGCTGCTAACTTCTGTCAGAACGGGAAGTTTGCTGTTGTGGGGACCTATGACGGGCGGTGTATATTTTATAGTACGGATCAGCTCAAGTATCATACAACTATACATGTGAGGTCTGCCAGGGGCAAGAATTCTAGAGGGAGGAAGGTTACTGGGATCGAACCAATGCCAGGTAAACAATTTGTTCTATATTTAATCAAACATATCAATTTAATACTACTATTACGAAACAGTTAACTGTTATAATTATTACAGACACAGACAGCACTGTACACGGGCCAATTGAATTTTAATCTTTTTTTTGACAATTTTACTGTCTCTAAAGTTCCGATTTGATTTAATATAATTATTGTAAGATAAAACTACGTGTTATTGATCAATTGTTACACTAATTTCTGTCTCTCACTGTTGTTTCTGATGGGGCTATGTCTTGAATTCTACGGAATGATGGTTGATCATTTATTATTATTATTATGTGTTTAGGAGAGGATAAGATCCTAGTGACCTCTACGGATAGTAGAATACGTCTCTACGATCTCCGGGATCTCAGTTTAATCTGCAAATACAGAGGATACACAAACCTATCTAGTCAGATCAGAGCTTGCTTCAGCCCAGACGGAAGGTAGAAATCATCTTCTCAAAAATTCGAAGACTATTACATAAATTATTATAGAAGCTGATTAATATCATCTAACTCTAATTTTCGAATCCTAACACCTCTGCAACCTGACGTTGTAAAACTTAGATGTTTCAATCTTTGACTATTTGATAGTGCGTAACTCATAGTTTGAAATATAAAAGGTCGATGATGTCAGTTTGCAAATATATAAAGATAATGATGTTTTTACACACACAAAAAACATAAATATTGATCAATATTGACCAGAGTGACCGTCAGGGTGAGTTGTTCCCCAGGTTTAATTTTTCTTTTTTATTAGTTAGATATATATTAGTAGATATCATTTATACCATTTAGAACTTCTGGGAGGTTGGAAATTTTAAAATTTTTTGAAAATTAAAAATCCACGAAATTTCTCTATAGAGTTAATGATAATAGCGTATTTATAAGCTATGTAACACATCATAAACGTTAAATGTTCTTTTATACTTAAAAATACGACTCATGTATAAGATAAGTTACTATTCTGAAACTAATCAACATGAAATATTTACATTTTTAACTGCTACATCTAATTAATATTATGTGCTGCAAATTCAACAACACTGGATTTTAACCGTTTTGCATAATCTTCATGATTGACTCTAAGTTTGTATCTGTTCCATGTTTTTTTTTTAACTCATGATGAATAGCTTCTCCTGTTTGTTCACAGTAAACTCCTAGGCCATGTTCTGTTGATTGAAGAAATGGTAATATATGACATACAGCTATATGAACTTTCCAGGTGACACTCAGCTCAACACCATCAAATGTGTTTTGAACATATTCTTTATAAGATTGTTTGAACTCTTGAACAGCATTTTCCCCATTATCTCCAACTGCCATACCAAAGGTTTCTGCTTCAAGTTTTTGAAACTTTTTCAGACAGTGAACAATTGGCAATAGGTTGTACTTTTTATCGTTTTTTAAATCATCTTCAAGCTTGTCTTTCAGTTTTAGAAAGTTAATAGCATTATTTCCATCTAATCCTACACCTTGATATCCTCTGAACATTATGTAATTTGAGCTCAACTAGCTCTCAAACAAAGGCCATAAACTGAGCAATGAACAGCAAGTTGAATATAATCTTTAAGACTTTACAGGTTTAGGAAAAGATACATTAGATGAAGCCAATTCTTCAGCTTTCAGATTTATATTTGAGGATCTTCCAAGACCAGATCTGTCAATCTAAACATCTCAACTATTTTAATGACATCAAATATTTTTTTAACACAGTAAATAAATTTTTTTTAGTTTACAATTATAGTTAGTAAATACTTATACTTTGACTTTGAATACTCGAAGAAAGATTAGTTTATAAACAGAAGAGAAACGTCATCTATGCATGTACATAAAGTAGAATAATCTCTGTTTGTCTATCTGTTTGTTTGTTTGTTTGTATGTCCGATCATAACTCATAAACCCCAGGTTCGATTTGACTCAAATTTGAATTGGGAAACTCGCTTGAACCACGGGAATTTTCTTAGCCTGGTTTAGAATTTTTTAGAGTTGAGTGGGTTGATTTTTATTTGGAAAACTCTAGGCCAAGCTGGATTCTCAAGTTAGTTAAATATATAGTTATATATGAAATTAGCTTGGAACCTTTCTTTGACTGGAAATTAAACTTTAACTTTAAATAATTAAACCACAAAAAGACATTCCTATGGTTCTACAGAGTTCCCCAATCAAAATTTGAGGCAAATTAATTGAGGGGTTCCTGAGTTATGATCGGACATAACCAAACAGAGATTATTATTTCATTTCTTCATATATTAAATATAGATGCTGATTATTATGGTTATTTCAAATTTTGCCCCAACTTATAAAGCATCTAATTGTGCTTATACTTGAAAAAACAACTTATATTTACCTTTGATATTTTCTCTATCCAGTTTCCCAGGTATTCCACCTTGTTCTTGTCAAGATCATAGAGGTTTCTGTGACAGTTGTTGCAAATAACATTAGGATAGTTGGCCACTTGTACACTAAACTGGTTCCAGACGAAGCATTTGATCTTGGTTTCAATAGCAGGAGTAATCTTTTGAATTTTAGTCGACTTTTTACCATATTGTGTGAGCCAACTGCACATGTTTTATGCAAACAGTTCGTCATTTTGTGTACTGTTTTGAAAATTTTCGCTGATTTTTATCCAAAATTTCGCGCATTTCTTACGGATTTCAATCATTTTGATAGTAGAAATTATTTTTGAATTAAATTTGTTCAAACCATTTATTCGCTACATTTTCCAACCTCCCAGAAGTTCTAAATGGTATAAATGGTATCTACTAATATATATCTAACTAATGAAGAAGAAAAATTAGACCTGGGGAACAACTCACCCTGACGGTCACTCTGGTCAAATTGAATAAGGCGTAAAAATTGCTCGAAATCAAAATTCCGACCGTGTAGGATAAAATAAAAGGGAATAAATTTAATAAAAAGTAACAAGTAGTTTAACTACGCAGATTTAGTTAAACCACTTCTCTTTTGCGCAGGTTTAAGGTCAAGAGAAGTGGTTCAACTTAGTCTACGTTGTTGAACTACTTCTTCCTATTTATTAATCTTGGTCCCAGTGTCAGACGGCATGAGCTAAACATTAATTATTGAATAAAAAATATGAACATTGGCAAATTAGAAAATCGATTAAGTTCAACCAATTCGTCGTTGGTCACAATTTTTGCAATTTTTTGCAATTTTTTGGAATTTTTGGAATCGGTTGATATCAACCAGTAGGGATTAAGTTCATCTAGCTCATTCTGTCAATTTTTAAGTTTAGGGCTTTTGTTAAAATAATTTACAGACATTTTTGAAAATCTTGTTTGCTCGTGATATGTTGATAAAGAATTGTTGTATGTAGGTATGTGAGTGCTGGTAGTGAGAATCACTGTGTATATCTGTGGTCAAGTGTCCATGTTCCCTCCTCTCTAACTGCTAGGAAGGATAGGAACAATTACTACGAGGCAATAAAGTAAGCCTGTTTATATGAGATCTGGGGTTTCCCAAGTTTGTGTTCAAATATTTCTTTTTATCCGCTCAATAGTCCTAATCAGGGGCGTATACAGGATTTTGTGCGAACTTTTTAAATTTTATTGGGGGGGGGGTGCTCAACTTTTATTGGGGGTTGAATACCTCCTTGGGAACGTTTAATCTTACGTTTCTTTGAAAATGCGAAAATAAGTCCATTTATAAATTACGTTATTTAAAAGAATATTTCTCATCTGTCTTGAAATTTGACCAAAAAATATCAAATCCCTAATATGAATATTGTGTAGGGCCCACAATGCAGCTGTAACGTGCACATTATTCGCCCCTGTTCCTGAGCTTGTGTTTGAGGCTGTGGAGCGAGGTCGTGAGGCTGCAGGTCGACTCAGGGAGAAGGAAGGAGTTGACCCAGTAGGCGACAAGGAACCTTTAACAGGATATGCGGTCATCTCAGGAGATTATGACGGGGATATTAAGGTTTTCATCAAGGAAGGAAAGGTAGGAAAAATCAATATTTTTATGTTACTAGATTGGGAACCCATCTTTGCCTGTAGCTCTGACAAGTTTTCCAACTAAAATTTTAGACAACTGGGTCAAGGGGTTCACAAGTTCGGACATTCAAACAAACTAAGATTACTACTTCTCCATGTCCCACTTGTCTCTTATGTTAATTATTGACATTCTCTGTTGCAAATTAGCTTTATTTAGAACTTAGGACTCATATTGAGGACACGCATTGAGGACAACCCTTAGTAAGCAAATTAATGACGCTAAAAAGTTTGGCATATACATTTAAACATCGGAAGTCTTTAATTTCGGCCATAGGAATAGCCGTACAATTATATATACAGGGTGTCCCAAGAAACGTCAATTTCGTTCAGATTTCAATTTTCAAAATTGTCGAAATCTGAACAATTTTTATCCGGCAATATTATAAGCGCAAATAAGGTAGGCCACATATTGGAAGTTCTCAAGGACTGGGAGTAATAACACTGGAATTTTGCTTCTTAAATTATGAAGTCGTCTTTCTTTCTTGGTATACGCTGTTTAATCATCTTCATTTATCTTTTTCAGAAGAAAACCTCTCTGCCAAGACATTGAAAACCGGGCTCATGTTCATGTGATTATTTTATGCAGGTATGCTAGGCATGCATTCCTTGTGATATATTATTTATAAAATTTGTTTATATTTCTATTATTTTATACCCATCTACCCTAAATATGATTAAATATAATATGTATTATAAAATTTACAATAAAATGTTGCTAGACTTAATATTGGTTAAAATAGAGAATCCTGTATTCTATCTAGATCTATTTTGAATCCTGGATCTAATTTGGTTCCTGGACGTTTACTGTGTCTAACCTGCAACCTGGACCCTGACACGATTTTTTTGCATTTTCTTTTAGGTTTTCTCAATATATAGGATTCGTAGGATAAAGATATGAATACGAATATCCGGGAGAACTGGGGAGTGTTCTAGTAGTAAACTATTTTGATAATGACAGTTTGTTCTAATCTTGCTGATGGGACTTTAATTATAATTTCAAGTGACCATCTCCGTATTAAGATGGCAATGCCCGATTTACAACGGTACCCTTATAAGAGTTTTTTGATTAAGTGTGAATTAGATATCCATGGTTGTGTTTCTTTAAACTGAGGCCGAATTCAAATGTGCAGGTTTTTCTGGTTATTTTAATTTTTGTTTTCTCTTAGAAAGTAACATGCGCAATTCTTGCTTATAAAAATTAGTGAATATATAAGAAATAAACACTTGACAAGTCAGGAGAACGACGGTATCTTACACATTTTTTATTAGATATAGGTTTCAAGGGTACCGTTGTGAATCGGGCATTGCTATCTGTGCATGGATGATCACTGGAAATAACACTAACAGTCCCTTTAAGAGTACAGTTTCCGGACATTTATGCATTGTGTTTTCGTTGCCTTATTCATTCCAAGAGAGATAGCTTCTAAAAATCGGATTATTAAAAAAACGGGAATTTAAACTTTAGAATCTTAAATATGTTCATTAAACGATCTAAACAAATGGACATTCATCTTCTCATACTCATTTCTATTAATGGGTAATAACTAAATATGCTGGTTCATTCAAATCTTGAACAGAAAAGACTTTTAGTTAAAAAAGGAAAATTTTTACAAATTTCAAAATCGATTTTCCTAAACATTTTCGTTCCTGACTATGCCAATTTTTTGACCCTGAGAAGACGCAGAGATTTTATCGGTTAGTTTTTTACCTTTACATATTCTTATGATACAATTTTATATACGTTATAGGCTTAGCTGAATGCAAACTTAAGTCAAAAACGGTTTTGAAATGTTGATACATAATTTATTTTTTGCTACACAAACTAAATATTGCAATTATACATCTTAAGTTGTATATGTATGTCTTAAATGATTGGCAATAAGGAACAGTAACGTTTTGTATACTTCATTAAAAAAAATTTTAAACTTAACAACTAAGCTTTTTCCATCAATAGCAAAGGCGCAACTAGGGGGCGGCCGGGCGCGCACCCCTCCTGCAGAATGAAAAGAAAGATTGGCGAATGTCAGGAATAATAATACCAAAAGACTTATTGTTGAAATTGTATTCTTCTATGGTTAGTTAAAAAAAATTTGTCTTTCTGAATTCTAAAGGCTAAAGGCTATTGGAAACATTGAATGTAAAGAGTTCCGAACTGTATTCAAACTTTGAATTATATGGTAAAATATTCTAAGCTTGAAATATCAATGGTTTACACCACTCAGTACAAAGATTTAGGGATTAGAATATTTGAGTTTGTGGCAAAAACTCACTTCCAAATCTAGAGAACATTCTGAGACTGAACCAGGCAAACTTCTAACTGATTATCATATTTTATAACTGTAACCTGTTTAAAAGAACTTATATAAAATCTTTTTTTTGTCCCCAGGACATGATCGGGTTGTTACGATCAAATCTCGGAATTTTTTCTATTACGAAAGTTTGGTGTTTTCTGGGTTTTTACATTGATCTACCAGGGGTTGTAATTTATCCATCCACGCTGCATTCATACTGAGAAGGCATTTGCCATTTTATGTTGCGCGCGCATGCCCCGTAAAATTCCAAAACAAATAGAGAGGGATTGAATTTTGTAGATCCAGAAAAATAATATCTGTGGATGCCAGCGTCTCTGACTGGCAGCTGGTGAGGTCCTAAATGTAAGACATGTGGCCTCAGCGCTCGGCCCCTTAGCCTGTCCTAGCCGCAGCGCTCGGTCCAGAAAGTGTCACAACTTAACCTAATGCGTGACCGCAGCGCTCGGCCCCTAGCCGCAGCGCTCGGCCCAGAAAGTGTCTTTACCTAACCTAACCCTAAATAAATGCTAATTTCTGGATCTACAAAGTTCAATCCCCCTCTCTCTGTTTTGGAAATTTACGGGGCATGTGCGCGCAACATAAAATGGCAACTGCCTACTGAGAAGAGGGTTGACAAGATTCGCTGCCTAAGATTCTTCAGAAGAAAACGTAACATTATCTGTTCTTTTTCAATTTAGATGATTAAAATTATATATGTATTTTGATGTTTTTTTTCAGAATATATTAATAATTATTTCTTGGAATTTTATCTGTAATTAAGCAAGGTACTTAAAAAACTTTCTTTGGCGCTCCGCGCACACATAAAAAAGAATTGATTGACTCATATCGTTAATTTTACAGTTGTTGAATGAAAGTATAAATTTTTAAAAAACACTAGAAAAAAAAGATTTGAACACAGCCAAATCTGCATGCAACAACGAAAAATTTTCTTTTTTCGACACCAAACCCTTAAAAAAAATTCTAAATAAGGGGGCAAGCCCCCCCCCCCCTTGCAAAAGTGCTAGTTGCGCCTCTGATCAATAGTCGAAGATATCGCAAAGGTTTAAGTAAAAAAATTACTGGTGACTTCTGATTTTTCACTTTTGTGGTCACCTGTTTAAAACCCAGTGAGTCTAAAATTCGACATCTAATGCAAGGGGTTTTTTTAAAATCTGCATAACACTGATTATTTAACATTTTAAGCTTTCAGTGCATCCTAATTTTAAGCAGCGGTTGGTTTCTTTTCTTAAACCCAATTACTTAGAAAAACATTGGACAAAAAATGCCATTGTCAATTAATGTTCCAACTTAGTTTTCTATATTCGTTGTTGTATTGATTACATTACTGTGGACAGGGACATCGAAATGCCTTAGCTGGAAGACATGATATAGTCTTAACAAAATTGAATTTAACAAATAATATCTGGTCTATTTGAAAAATAATAATAGCATCCAAACATACTTTGCGAAAATTTTGAAGAAAAAAAAATTATATCATTTTCCCCCTATTTCGGAGCAATATAAGAATTAGACATGGAAGTATTATTAAGCAGAAAAAGTATGAGGAAAATATATAATTTGGATTATTGCTGAACACAAAAAAATAAGTTTTCTGTCCCAAAACAAAAAAATTATTTCAATCTCAGGTTATGGATAAGTAGGGTTCAGGTTAGAGAAGAGTATGATTCAGGTTAGGAAAGAGTAGAGTTCATGTAAGAAAAGAGTAGGGTTCAGGTTAGAAAAGAGTAGGGTTCAGGTTAGAGAAGAGTATGATTCAGGTTAGGAAAGAGTAGGGTTCATGTAAGAAAAGAGTGGGTTCAGGTTAGAAAAGAGTAGGGTTCAGGTTAGAAAAGAGTAGGGTTCAGGTTAGGGATGAGTAGGGTTTAGGTTTAGGAAGAGTATGATTCAGGTTAGAGAAGAGTAGGGTTAAGGTTAGGGATGAGAAGGGTTAAGGTTAGAGATGAGGAGGGTTCAGGTTAGAGAGGAGTAGGGTTCAGGTGAGGGATAAGCAGGGTTCAGATTAGAGATGAGTAGGGTTCAGGTTAGAGAAGGGTATGGTTTTGGTTAGGGATGAGTAGGGTTTAGGTCAAGGAAGAGTGGGGTTTAGGTTAGGGAAGAGTAGGGTTCAGGTTAGGGATAAGTAGGGTTAAGTTTTGAAAAGATAATGATTCTGGTTAGAGAAGAGTAGGGTTAAAGTTAGNTAGGGATGAGGAGGGTTCAGGTCAAGGAAGAGTGGGGTTTAGGTTAGGGAAGAGTAGGGTTCAGGTTAGGGATAAGTAGGGTTAAGTTTTGAAAAGATAATGATTCTGGTTAGAGAAGAGTAGGGTTAAAGTTAGGAAATAGTAGGGTTCAGGTTAGGAATGAGTAGGGTTTAGGGTAGAGATGAGGAGGGTTCAGGTTAGGGATGAGTAGGGTTCAGGTTAGAGATGAGGAGGGTTCAGGTTAGGAATGAGTAGGGTTCATGTTAGAGATGAGTAGGATTCATCCTAGAAATGAATATGGTTCTGGTTGGGGATGAGTAGGGTTCAGGTTAGAGTTGAGTAGGGTTTAGGTTAGGGAAGAGTAGGGTTCAGGTTAGGGAAGAGTAGGGTTCAGGTTATGGAAGACTAGGGTTCAGGTTAGAGAAGAGTAGGGTTCAGGTTTGAGAAGAGTAGGGTTCAGGTTAGAGAAGAATTGGGTTCAGGTTAGAGAAGAATAGGGTTCAGGTTAGAGATAAGTAGGGTTCCAGTTAGAGAAAAGTAGAGTGCAGGTTAGAGATGAGAAGGGTTCAAGTTATCGATGGGAAGGTTTTAGGTTAAAAATGAGTAGGGTTAAGGATAGAGAAGAGTATGGTTCAGGTTATAGAAGAATTGGGTTCAGGTTTGAGAAGAGTAGGGTTCAGGTTAGGGATGAGTAGGGTTCAGGTTAGGGATGAGTAGGGTTAATGTTACGGACGAGTAGGGTTCAGGTTAGGGATGAGTATGGTTCAGGTTAGGGATGAGTATGGTTCAGGTTAGGGATGAGTAGGTTTCACGTTAGGGATGAGTAGGGTTCAGGTTAGGGACAAGTGGTGTTCAGGTTAGGGATGAGTAGGGTTCTGGTTTGGGATGAGTAGGATTCAGGTTAGGGATGAGTAGGGTTCAGGTTAGGGACGAGTGGGGTTCAGGTTAGGGAAGAGTAGGGTTCAGGTTAGGGATGAGTAGGGTTCAGGTTAGGGATGAGTAGGGTTCAGGTTATGGATGAGTTGGGTTCAGGTTAGGGATGAGTGGGGTTCAGGTTAGGGATGAGTAGGGTTCTGGTTAGGGATGAATAGGGTTCAGGTTAGGGATGAGTAGGGCTTAGGTATGGGAAGAGTGGGGTTCAGGTTAGGGATGAGTAGGGTTCAGGTTAGGGATGAGTAGGGTTCAGGTTAGGGGTGAGTGGGGTTCAGGTTGGGGATGAGTAGGGTTCAAGTTCTACACTTGTCAACCTGAACAAGAAATACAATTCTCTACATTTTAGATCTCACATTTTAGGTTTATTTAAAAAATATTTTTCATTTGAAAATTAAGTTCAGTGCAAATTCCACATTTTCAAAATCTTTCTAATCTTTTTCCGACTCATTTACCAATTGTAATCATTTAATTAATACACTTAGTGTGATATTAGCCGACTTGAAAAAAATATTACTGCAATTCTTAGTTTCTTTCCGCTTTTTTATCATTTTTTAGCTAAGAATATGAAGATTCCAAAACTATCAAAATTTTGTTTTTAACGTGTTTTTAATGGAGTGTATGATAAATTACAATAGAATTGAGCTTTTGAATGAAAATATCTTAAACCACTGTGTGCTTTGATTGTAACCTGAAGTATACGTTATTAACTCAAAAATACAATTTCATTTGGTAATTTCCTAGAGAACGATTTTTGTACATGGATTTCATATGTAACACATGGATAAAATTGATCATGTTGCAGCGCCCGGTGTCCCCTAGTCTGTCCTAGCCGCGGCGCTCGGCTCTTTAGGCTGTCCTAGCTGCTGCGTTCGGCCCCCTAGCCTGTCCTAGCCGCGGCGCCCGGCCCCCTAGCCGCGGTGCTCGGCCCCCTAGCCTGTCCTAGCTGCAGCGCATTAAGAAGTTGATGAGGAATATAACATAGATCAGAGCAAATTATAGATTATCAAGTACACAATAGGTGGCAACAGAGAAATGGACAATTAGTATTGAAGCGTCAAATATAACAATTGAAAAAAAAAAATTTTCTCACATTAGTTAACATGTTTTCCAAGATTAAATAAAAAAGTGTAAAAACAGAAAATAGAAACACAAAATTGCACTTATTTTACTGTACCGTAAGATAAACAATTATTCCAAAATTATCACTATCTATATAAATTTGGCTTGTCTGTCTGTTTGTTTGTATCCAATAAACGTCAAAACGGCTGAACCGATCGGGCCCAAATTTTTTGTGGGACATCTAGGGACTCCAGGGAAGGTTTATGAATGATCAAAATTTCAAATATCATTAAATTTTTTAAAATTTTGAAAATCCACGAAATTTTTTGTGAAAATCCGCGAATTATTTTTGTTTTCTTTTACGATGTACACAAAGAGAACATGTTCACAATTAATTTAGAAGATGGGCGCGAAGCGCCCTCTAAGGCTAGTTATTAATAATTTTGTCGGAAACATACACACTGTTGACACTTGTGACGTAAGAATACAGTTGTACTGAGAGTGTACAAATTCTACGTTGCCATCTATTGTACTAGAATTTATTCGGAGCAGGTTAATAAAGGAATAATTTCCACAATTTGGTGTTCGGATATTTTGCCCCTTCCGCATCATATAATCTTAAATTTAACTTCCGCACCATATAATCTTAAATTTAACTTCCGCACCTTATAATCTTAAATTTAACTTCCGCACCATAAAATCTTAAATTTAACTTCTCTCGCGGAGTTAAGAGTTCTATCTGTCCTTGAATTCCAATAAGCTGCGACTTTCAAACACAAATTGTCATAGAAAACATATGTTTTTGCTTTTTCTCTCTTCTGATTTTTTGTCGGCGGATATAAAAAAGTAGAAAAATAAGAAAACTTCGTAAATTTAAAGATTGTTGAATTAAAGACCAACCCGCGATTAAATTCAAATTAAAGAAACCAAATGCTTCTCGCCCTGGTTAGTGCTTAGTCCAGGATGTTTAGGTTGTAGAAGGTCTAATGTTCTATAGTTCAGGTTGTAGAAGGTCTAATGTGCTCTCTTGTATTTTCTAGTCCCCTGCAGTCCTTGCATGTGTATATTAGTTCGCTTCCCGTCCTGACAAGTAAAAAAAAGACTTGTGAGGTTTTAAATCTTTCATATTTTTCAACACATTCTGAAGAGCTATTGCTGATAAGAAAAGATTGCTTATATTTACAGCTGTAAACATGATATTTCAGTATTATATAATGTTCTAACTTATAAACTGCAAATATTCCGTTTAGTAAAATGGCCTATCTTGTACGCTGTAAATAAATAAGTTTAATATTATGTTTTCTTTCTTTTACACTGTATAAACATTTATCTTAATATAATGTTAATGTTCTATCTTGCATGTTGTCAAAATATCAGTTTAGCAAATAGTCTAGCTTGTTCACATTTAAAGCTATCAGTTTATGGTAATGTTTTATCTTAGACACTGTAAAAATATATAAAGTATAATGTTTCATCTAGTACACTGTAAAAATATTAATTTAGTATATAACGTTTTAGATTATAAACTTTTTTATCTTATACACTTGTTTATCTTAAACACTGTAGAAATTATAGTTTCGTATAATGTTCTAGCTTGTACACTGTAAAAATTTCAGTTTAGCATAATGTTCTAGCTTGTAAAATGTAAAAATATCAGTTTAGCATATTGTTCTAGCTTGTAAACTGTAAAAATATCAGTTCAGTAAAATGGTCTAGCATATAATACACAGTAAAAATATCAGTTTAGCTGAGTAGTCTAACTTGTGCACTGTAAATTATCAGTTTAGTATAATGTTCTAATTTATACACTGTAAAAACATTAGTTTAACTTAATTTTCAAGCTTGTGCATGATGTGTAAGTATATAGTTTTAGTGTAACTTGTTTTAGTTTAAAATTGAACTTAAAACTAAACAATCCCCAGTGGCGCAACTAGGGGGGGGGGGCAAACCGAGTTTAGCCCCCCTCTTGTCCCCCCCCCCTCTCACTTGACTCCAGCATGATCATGATTGTGGACAATCTTTTATCAAATACCATATACCATTTAAGGTTATACAAAACCTGACAAACTAAGAAGAATAACAAGAAATATGATAAGGATTATATCGGACTATTAGGACTGTTTGCAGACTATAAGAGGAAAACAGGGATAACACCCTTACTGGCAAACAAGGACAAAGAGAGTATTATAAATTAAGGACAAACGACTATTTACTACTTAGGACTGCACAGACCTACGATTAAGGGACTATAGTGGACAAATATGATGACTAGTGGATGAATAATAAAAAACTGGTGTAGACTGTAATTGGGGACTTTATATTCATAGTGAATATGTCTAAGCCAGGGACTAACAGACACTAAGAAATACATAAAAAGCAAGGGCGTATACAGAAATAAATCTATATTTTTCTATACATTTTTTTGCGCTTTGTGCACATGTTAAATTAATTTACTCATGTAGATCATTTTAAAGCTGTATAAAGAAGTATATTTTTTTAAACACAAGAATAAGTCAGGTTATTTTAAAAATTTGGTTTATTCATGAGCACAGAGCCAACCCTTCAACGATTAAAAAATGATGTTTATTTACATTTTTCGTGAGGAGGGCTAGCCCTGAAGCGGTCTCAGTCTACTCCAGCCTGCCGCAAGGGGAGGGGATTACAGTGTATTCTCTGATTAATACATTTTTCGCGGATTTAAGGCGATCTTTGGCCTAATGTTATTCAGTGCATAGTTAAATAGTTACTTCAAATTTACAATATTATTTCAATATTACAGTATAGTTACCTAGATATCTAGACGTACAGGTACAATCTTATTCTTATTACATGATATCAGTTAATTACAAATGTCTAATATTACAGCTCGCGTCTCTCTCGACTCACAACTCCATGTTCAGCCTTGATTTTATATTTATACACATTATAATACATATACATGACATGACACATATCGTCAAATCTTTATAATTATATTAAATAGTTTAGTTTAATATATTAGAAAGTTTTAAAGAAAGAAAGAAAGAAAGAAAGAAAGAAAGAAAGAAAGAAAGAAAGAAAGAAAGAAAGAAAGAAAGAAAGAAAGAAAGAAAGAAAGAAAGAATAATAATGATAGATCTATATATATATATTTCTGTATTTAACTTAACATTTTTATTATACAAAGAAATGTACTATAGATAAATAAATATATATTTACATAAATACATAGATAGATAGAAAATTGAATTGAAGTTGTTTATAAAACGCATTTTAATTTTTGTATCTAGTTTCCAGGAATAGTACAGCGTATCAAAGAATAGTACAGCGTATCCAGGAATAGTACAGCGTATCCAGGAATAGTACAGCGTATCAAAGAACAGTACAGCGTATCAAAGAATAGTACAGCGTATCCAAAAATAGTACAGCGTATCCAAGAATAGTACAGCGTATCCTAAGAAAATACAATATGTACTATGTATGATTCTTGTGGTATATTATTACATAATTTAACATAGTGTCCCAGAATAGTACATAATGTCCCAAAATTAGTACGTATTGTCCCAGAACGGGGTCCGGAAATAGGACCTCTGTATCTTAGAATATATCTAGATCTCCCAGATTAGAACAATATGGTTTAAAATAGAACACAGGGTTTCTGATAGAAATAACGAGTATAGAGACACAACTATAAGGATATAATTCGTAATTTTCATGAAGTATAAAAAGTATCAGTCCGGAAAGAGTTGAAATCTTGATTACGCGGCCGGGTATACTAGTACCCGGTTCTTATCTGATGCTTCTTAGTTTTCTAAAAAAAAAATCCTGAATTTAATGATTCCCATTTTCAAACTTAATTTCTCACGTATCTGAGCTGGAAGAGGATTAAATATATTTGTGAAGTAGTTTTTTTGCTTTTAAATAAGGATTATTTGAGACATGCACCCCATGAGGCGGAGGGGTGGAGGTATTAAGTTCCAACCTGCAGAGAAGTTTCGGGTGGACTCAAGGGAAGAGGGTGTTATATGGAGAAAGGGAGGGAGGGGGGGGGAGATATTAAGTTCAAACAGAGAAGTTTAGGGTGGACTCGATCAGGGGAAGAGGGTCTTATATGGAGGGAGGGAGGGGGGGGGGAGGGAATAAGTTAAAAACAGCAGAGAAGTTTCGGGTGGGTGGACTCGATGGAAGAGGGTGTTATATGGAGGGAGGGGGGGAGGTATTAAGTTCCAAACTACAGAGAAGTTTAGGTTGGACTCAATGGAAGAAGGTGTTATATGGAGAAAGGGAGGGGGGAGGTAATAAGTTCAAAACAGCAGAGAAGTTTCGGGTGGAGTCAAGGGAAGAGGGTGTTATATGGAGGGAGGTAGGATCTAGTTAGAACTAGGTAGGATTTGGTTAGAACTGGGTAGGAGTTGGTTTTAACTGGGTAGGATCTAGTTAGAACTTGGTAGGATCTGGTTAGAACTAGGTAGGATCTGGTTAGAACTGGGTAGGATCTGGTTAGAATTGGGTAGGATCTGGTTAGAATTAGGTAGGATCTAGTTAGAACTGGGTAAGATCTTGTTATAACTGGGTAGGATCTGGTTAAAATTGGGTAGGATCTGATTAGAACTGGGTAGGATCTGGTTATAACTGGGTAGGATCTGGTTAGAACTGGGTAGGATCTGGTTAGAACTGGGTAGGATCTGGTTAGAATTGGGTAGGATCTGGTTAGAATTGGTTAGAATTGGGTAGGATCTGGCCAGAACTTGGTAGGATCATGGTAAATATGGTAGGGAAACCTGAAGGGTAGAGGATGTTAGGTTCTGTTTAGAATCGCGTAGGATGTGTGTATATAATTTTATATAGGTTTTGCGTGGCATGGTCCGCATGGAACTCTATTGAAGTTAAGGTTAATTTGTTCCATTGGATGGGAATCTAGTAAATGTTTTAACATATTTGGTTCAGTTCTTGGTAGGGAGAAGATAGACAACAGTTTAATGCAAGGTTAGGTTTAAACAAACACACAAAACGCATAAATCTCCAGAATAGGTTTACGAAAGTAAGTTCGGAGCTTGGTTAGGTTTTAAATCTCCAGAATTGACAGTATATTTTGTAATAAGGAGAAATGGGTTGGGTTTAAATCCTTCAATATCAGAGTAGGTTTTAAAGTAGGAAGAACAATTTCCTGGTTATTAAATCTCCTAGGTTGGCTATGTTTATATTTTGTAATAAGGAGAAAGGGATAAGGTCTTTGGGTATCCGAGTTGGTTTTAAAGTAGGAAGAACAATTTGGTGAGGTTTAAATCTCCTGTGTTGGCTATATTTTTTGTAATAAGAAGAAAGGGATAAGGTTTAGCTCTTTGAATATCCGAGCTGGGTGTAAACCGTATAGTAGAACGAGGTTTTGTTCCAAGAAATCTGGGTTGGTTATATAGCAAGGAAGAACAGTGCGGGGTTAGGTTTAGTGCCAAAATATCCAGATTGGTAACATATCACGGTTAGATGAGATGTAGTGGCTGACTAAAATTTGAAATATATATATAAAGTTGTTCAAAGAATTGTAACTTCTGAGGATCGTCATAATAGACGTGAAACATTATGTTCAGTATAATTCTTTTTTTAATAAAAATGTGAAGTTAAAAACAGAAATATATATATACATCTCGTATATATATATATATACTAGCTTGGAAACCCAGCTCTGCCTGGAAACTTAGTTTTCCCTTTCAAAGTTGACCCACTCATTCAGAATTTGAGCGGCGGCTTAAATATTTTTGGTTTCTTTTAAAATTGTATTCAATGTTTCAAGATTCAATTGAAACCGGTTTTTGGCGGATTTTTGACGCGGCTTACATTCATTAAATTCGGACACAGACTAAGAACATTTCCGTGGTTCTACTCCCCAATCAAAATTTGAGGCAAATTGGTCCAGAGATTCAAGTGTTATGATATAACATTCTAACAAACAAACAGAGATTACAACTTTATAAACATAGATATCTGTTTTTATATACAATGGTCGGCGTTTCTATAAATACAATGAAGACAACTTTTCTATTTAAGTTTTGATTTCTAACAAGATTTTTTCAAATTACAAGTTTACAAGTAAACAAAGAGAAGCTGTTAATTTATAGCTTCTGTTAGTTTCTTTTTATGTGTATCCATTCTGCTTAAAACATTGGTAGAAATTAAAATCTAAATTGGTCTTCATTGTATTGATATATACGACGACGACAGTAAACAAAATTAAATTGTGAAGGCTATGAGGTGTACTAGTGGTCAACTGGGACGGGAGGTTGAGAAGTACGCTAAAGTGCTCTGTGGAATGACCGCACAGCTAGAAGACGAACTAAATCTTAAAGTTGGTCAAATTGTCAAAATTACACATATCATTGATAAGGATTGGTATAGGTAAGCTTTCAATTAAGGGAGGCGTTGGATGATCCAAGTACAGTAGGACCCATAAATCTGTGGAATAGGAGGACGACATTAAGCCAATCTAATTTCTAGTTCCTGTTTCTATACAAATAGTTTTATATTGAAAGCCATTTGTTTTATGCTGTTTCATGTTCAATGAAATATTTAAAATCATAGCTTGAGTCAAACAGTCGTCTTACTACTCCACAGTTTTATGAGTCTCACTGTATCTTATGTCCAATGTTTTTAATCTAAATTTGTATTGGAAATAAATCAAAGAAATATTGGAGTTTTCTTCTATATTTCCATTTCGTGCAAAAATCTGAGCACTATATATAGACATGTTATTGAACAGAAAGACCCCAACGAGGTTATAGTGTAAAGAGTGATAATGTACGCTAATCCTTTACTAATTGTACAGGCCATGAACTATACCGAGAGCGTACTGCATATTTGTTTATTTTAAGTTGATTCTGCCCTAACATATAATATATCATTATTAGTAAACAGTTGTAAGTGTACAGTACAGCTAACTGAGCACACAGGTAGGAAACTATCATCCCCCGGTCCCTGGTGACCCTAATCTACCTTACTTCCCTCCGTTGTAAAATCCGTTGTGAATCGGACATGTCACTGGAGGTTCACTTGAAAATACGTCTACAGTCCCTTTAAATGGACTGTAAGTGTAATTTTAAGTGACCCCCCTTGCAAAGATAGCTGCAATATCTGATTTAGAACGAGACCCTTGGAAGCTTTGTCTGATCAAGTATGAATATTAATGTTTTTGTTTCTTTAAACTGTTTATTTTTATTTGGCGTCTCTACGAAAGTGACTTGCGCATTTCGTGTGAAACTTTCAGAAATAAAGACTTTTCGAGTCAGAAAAACGACGAAATCTTCAGCTTTATTGATCATAAAAACGTTTCAAGGGTACCATTGTAAATCGGGCATTGCCATCTTAGTATGGAAGGTCCTTTGAAATTACACTTACAGTCCCTTTAAGTTTAAAATTTTAGAGGAGAAATCAGTGGAGTATCCGGAGTTTTCCCAGCTAGCTTTGTCCGGGTAGTTGATGCTTTTCCTGGAGATTCTCCTCATCAGACAGTTGATATATCTTCATATATTCATGCTAACTCACATCAGGTTAAATATAGTTGATATATCTTCATAT
>NW_019396450.1:247776-258050 GCF_000591075.1 Eurytemora carolleeae | reverse complement strand
CTGAACTGAACTGAACTGAACTGAACTGAACTGAACTGAACTGAACTGAACTGAACTGAACTGAACAGAATTGAATTGAATTGAACTCAACTCAACTCAACTCAACTTTCATTATTATTATTATTATTATTATTATTATGCTTTTAACTTTATAATTCCATATTACAGGTTGTGACAATTTGGCTGGACTGCAATCTAAACCTTATGAAAGTATCAACAGTGATATCACTGGCCTTGGTCGTAGTAGTACCAACTTCAATAGTAGTGCCAACATTGTCAGCAGTAGTGCCAAAATTGTCAGCAGTAGTGCCAACTTCAGCAGTAGATACTATTCAGAACCGTCCAAACCCTTATCCACATCATCGCTGGTCAGTATCTTTATTTAAAGGGACTGTTCATATATTCAAACAAAGACCAAACACAGCAATTGGAAGAGGTCCTTCCAGGCCAGATATGATTGATAGAATTGCCCGTAAACGAATGTAAGAATTAAACATTTGCTCCGATTAGAATTCTTATCTATATAATAAAACAAGACATTATATATATATATGTTGCGTATAGCCGGCCAAACGACTGGACCGATTGGGCTGAAATTTTTTGTAGACACTCAAATTTTTTCAAATTTTTTAAACACATTTTTTTTTCTTTTTTCACGGGCAACGCCGGACCCTCCAGCTAGTTGAAAATAATTGTAAATTATTAATATTTCAAAAAAGTATACAATCAATAATTAACCATGTCGTAACATGTCGTAACATATTCAGTTGTAGTGCAAGAAACATGGGCAGAACTGAACTGAACAGAAAGGAACTGAACACTTGTCGCAAACTTTAGTTTTCTTGTCCCTATATCTATATTGCATACAGATTATGCAAACCTTTCATAATTCAAACTTAAAGTTTTCGTCTTTTAGAATTTTAATTTTTTATTTTAATTTTAAGTGACCAGAGGCCGAATTTAAAGAATTTGATCTTGGCTTACATTTAAGCCAAAGCTCAAATATGGTTGGTTCCAGATTTAAGCCGGTTTTTGGCGGATTTAAGACGCGGCTCAAAATCATTAAATTCGGACACAGATTTAATAAATCGCGAGAAGTAGATGAACCACGTAGCACTGGTGCAGCCAGTTCTCTTGTGGTTGTACTTCTCCTATTAATTAAACTGGTATCCGAGGCCGAATTTAATGAATTTGAACCGCGTCACTGAACCACCAATCACCGGTTCAAATCTCGAAACACTGATTGTAAATTCAAGTTGAACCAACCATGTTTGAACCGAGGTCCGAGTTTTAGAGTTTTATGTTTGAACCGCGCCTAGGCGCGGATTAAATTCTTTAATTTCGGCCTTAGATAAAAAAATTTAAAAATTCTAGTTTGTGACAAACATGTAGTTCCTTTTTCTGAGTTTTATCAATTTAGCAAGGTTGATGATATATCTTTGATTACAGGGTTACAACAACCTTGAGGCCGGAATGCGCCAGGCTATGATGCAACATCCTCATCCTCCTCCTCAGACGTCTATTCTACATTCAGCTAACCTGGAGGATTTGACCTCCCTGACCTCCGAGTCTGTAGGAAGGAAAATCTGGAAAGAATCTAGATATGAAAATGATGATGAGGAGGTATTAATAATGATGATAATAATAATAATAATAATAATAATAATTTATGTACAAAATTTACAGTAGGGTATTATGTACGTAGTAAAATAAGGTTCAATACGGTAAAAGGATATGACACGTGACTAGGGTATGACACGTGACTAGGGTATGACACGTGACTAGGTTATGACACGTGACTAGGTTATGACACGTGACTTCAAAACGTAACTTCAAGTGATCTTTCATTATAAGAGTGGATTTAATATTTACAAGACACCTTTTCAGAGAAACCATTATTGAAATGAATGAAATTTAAGCTAGAAAAACAAAGATATATCGTTTATCCTTGATTAGACCAAGGTTAAAAGTTACTGTTGTGCATCAGACATGAAGGGTCACTTAAAATCTCCATGATCTCGTCATTTAAAAATGTCATTGAATACGTTTTACTTCTCGGGGTCAATCTGTAGAGTTTACTTTTATTAATTTATTTAAAGAAGTTTAATAAAAACTAGGCTTCTCCAATTAACTATTTTAGCTTTTTTTTGTCCTAGCACTCTCATTTTTGTCACTATCAACGTGAAATTTTGAGACTTTTAATGAATAGAAATTTTAAAGGATTTTTTGTCAATTTATTTTTTAATGCATTGGGTAGGGTACAGGGCGGTAAAAAGTCCGGTCTGTGTCAAAAAAAGTCTAAAATGATCCATAACCTTTTTGTGACTAAAACTACAAATCTAAAAATTATACTTTTGAAAACCCCTTAAAAAATGGATGTAGAAACATGTGTCACAATTTCATATCTGTTATAAAAATACATTCCTATTCTCTAAGGCAATTTTCTAGGGAAGGGGGGGGGGCGCGGGACGCCTCTCTCCCAGGCAATACATAGATTCATACCTCTCAGCCTCTGAAAGTCGCCACTAAAAATTGTTCTATGATTTGTGTTTTTATTTTGTTTGAATTGGTTTATTTTTAAAAATAAAAAATTTAAATATACAAAAGAGATTCTAAAAGTGAAAATTTCAAGTCCAAACACACAAACACGGGTTAAGTAGACAAGACAAATGTGTAAATGAAAGTATAGTTTAAAAAATCTCATTATGAAAGAATGTAAAAACTTAATTTAATAAAATGGTAAACATACCGAGGGGAGACTCGGTCTGCCTGGGAGGCTCGTGTCTGCATAGCAGAGGCTCATGGCATCCGGAGGTTCCCTCCCTCGTACCAAAGCTAAATTGCGATTTTAAATTTCAACTTTAACCCTCCGGTATGGCGAAGACGACATATCTATGAATAAATAGGATTTAGGTTTATACGTATTTCAAAAGTATTTTTTTCTTTTTGTTTCCTTTACTTCAGACTAAATGAGTTCCTAGAGAATTTATAGTTTAAATTAAGAGAAGGGATTAGACTAAATCTTAATTTGTTTGAACAGTTTAACCAGACAATGTAGGAACTTAAAACTGAAATACATATTTAATTTGATATAATTTTTACATAAGTCAAGGATTTTTTTTTGTATTTCCAAACTCGAATTTAAAGCATTTTTCATAAATTTGTTTGAAAATCAATTCTGAAAGTTATTGTTTACCTCTTTAAAAATCGTTTTCAGCGAATTTTGAGCAATTTTTTAATACTTTTCGTATATTTGACCATTGGAATTGAAAACAACGTTTATTTTTATTTTTTACATTTCCCAATTTGCATTTTCTTTTGCTGTAATTTAATATCAAATTCTAATTTTTGCACCTTTCTCAGATCTTACAAAAGTGTTGAACTAGCACCTTCAAATCTGGTCATATAATTGAACTTATCTTTCTAATCCTTTTATTGAATGATATTGAGAAGAAAACTGTTGAATGTGCTCAGTTTGATAACGAGCTGAACCTTGAAGCAGGCGATATGGTTGATCTTCTTCGACACATAGATCATGAGTGGTTAGAAGGTAACATTATTCAACACAAAATACATCAAAATACAAATACAAAAATTAAGTGTCACGTGCTTAGGAGAGTTGGATGGAGAACGCGGTATTTTCCCATTATCATACGTCACTATCATAAACGATACTCCAGACACGTGCGATAAAACCGGTTTATCATCTTACACTTCAGATCTAGAACTTCTCAACATAAATTCACAGGTCATATTACAGATTTTAGGAAACCGTCCCTTTATAGAATAAAGATTTTTTGGTAATATTTTTTTTAAATTAGAATATGTGAACAATCAAGCTTTATTCAATTTATCTTCAGTGCATACTGAAAACTTCATTCTTCTTATATTTGGCTCGTAAAATTGCAGCAATCAATCTTTCTAGTTTCTAGTTTCTAGTTTCTAGTTTCTAGTTTCTAGTTTCCAGTTTCTAGTTTCTAGTTTCTAGTTTCTAGTTTTTGAAACAATAGCTCCAGATTCTTTTTCTTTATTTCGCTTTCCTTTCAGGTTTTCAATCCACGGGAGATTTGTTCGAAACCTTGATTTGGCTCAGAAGTAACATTCACAATCACTGCAATATTTTGGCTATGGTCATGCTTTGAACTAATTCCTCCTGTAATCTCTTACAAATGTCATTTTAAATTACAAAATTCAAAAACTTATTTATTTAGGCCTTTACTGAAAATGGATTTGGTTTACTTCAAGCAGGAGCAATGTATTCTTTGCTCTACAGGAACAATTTTCAACAAGAAAAGAATTCTAAACTAAAAATAAAAATAAAAAATATGAATCTTTCTAACATCAGTTACATTTAGACATTTAAAAGTGAAAATCTAGGCTATATAAAATGAAATAAGATTAAATAAAATTCTTTTCTTACAACCTTTTTACTGTCCTAAATTAAACTTTAAAAAATTATCATACAAATGACTGGCTAAAATGTAAACAATGCTTATTCTTTTCCACTTTTTTTCTTATTTACAAGATTAAGCAAGTTTACCCACATAGGATAAACTATAAGTACGACCTTCATTACAAAATCAGAATTTGGTTCCTTAGACCGTTATTAAAGGGACCGTTCACTTATTTGGGTAATTTCATGGTAAACTAATTAGCTTTTTATTGGTATTAGTCTTACTTTTCAAAGATGTATATGACCCGAGAAAAGCCAATTGATCGTTTAGAATTCTAGTGGAAATGTATCATACCTTTGCATAGACACTAGTTAAACGTTTTTTCAGCCCAATAAAAACTAAAGTTTTCATGTTTCAATGACATCTTGTGTCAGCCATTATATAATAAAATATGAAAACTTTTGATTTTGGATTAGCAATAAATTAACGTTTTTCGTCTTCAAACATGATTTAACAAATTAACACGTTTATACAAAGCGACTTTCCGAGATTCCAACTCTTCAATGAATTCCTGAGGAAGTAGGGAAAACATATCAAACCGTCAAATGTTTAAAATAAGTTATATTTTGAAAATAGAAAATTTTAAAATAATTTTGAAAAAATAAAGATATCTACAATAAACTTTTAAATATTACAATTTAATTTAATACTTGAATTTTTTTTAATCCATGATTATGACAAATAGCATTAAATAGTGTCTATGCAAAGGTATTATACCTTTGCGCTGGAATTCTGAATGATAAATCGGTTTTTTCTCAGGTCTTTGAAAAGTAAGACTAATACCAGAGAAAAGATAATAGGCTATTTAGTTTACCCTCAAATTACCCAAATAAGTGAACGGTCCCTTTAAATGTTTTAATAAGTAATTTCCAAAAGAGAAAGAACCAAGGGTACAGTGAAAAGATCAAAGAACCTTAGGAAAGTCTAATCTTGTGTGGATAAAGGGTATACCTATATTAAAAGGGCCAGGAAGCGTAATTTCAAAACGATACTCTTAAGAAACCTTTATCTGAAAAATAATGTGGAAGATATTGTCGTTTTTATGGGCTTAAAAGTTTTTAATTCTGATTATTGCTTTATGCGGTTGAAATGCTTAAGTCAATTTTGTAGAGAAATAATTTTAGAATTATAAACATTGATATCTCTAATTCATATTCTATCCGCCAAAGTTTGTAGGAGTACCGTTGTGAATTGGACACTGTCATCTTTTCATGAAGGGTCATTTGAAATTCCGCTTACAATCCCTTGAAAGCAGAAACTTTCCGATCACGTGATATTTAAAGGTCGATAGTACACTCCTGTATGCAGAGTCCATTAGCGCCTGATCCAATCAGAGTTCAGTCATGTGTTTGTTGTCTATTCGAACTATTATGGCGGTAACATCTATCCTTCTATCTATCTCATTATCCAATCAGAGTTATGAATCCTTAAATCTACGCTATCAGTAAATGGAAATAGTTAATTCTATTGAAACTATAGTGAATAAAGTCTCATCCGTTGTAGCAACCCTGTAGTTGAAGATTGTATTGAATTAGTTTTACTCCTGAACTTGACTCAGATCTGAGATTAGAAGCCGGAGAATCGGTTCAGGTAGGGTTTAGACAGTTTTTAAAGTGTACAGTGTTTATAGTTGACAATTTACAGTGCACGCACGGTTTACAATTTGCATCGTACAGTTTATAAAAAATGGTGAAAAACAAATATTTTTAACATATTTTATTATTTAAAAAACACGTCGTTTTTCTATTCCCTATTTTATCTGCAGTAGTTTGAAGTCAAATTACAATATAACCACAAATAAAAATAATCCATTTTGGAGAGAAAAACATGGATATCGCTGCAAACGTTTTTGATCAGACATTAGGTTTTTAAGGGTACCGGNACTTGAATTTTCGTTCATAATACATATTTAGTTAATATTTTCACAACTATTTTCCTTCAGATTATTAAACAGACTGATGAAAACTGGTGCTGGGTTGAAAACCAAGATGGCCGGACAGGATTCTGTCCAATCAATCATCTTGATCTAGAACAGCAGTCTTCTAGTTTCTAGTTTCTATTTTCTTCATCTTGATCTAGAACAGCAGTCTCAACCTAGACTCAACCTAGACCTAGTCCATCTCCATCAGCTGGGGGTCAATCAGAACCCCGAGGAAAGATCCGTCCTGAATCAAAGTTTACCAGATTTAAACGCGTCTGATATCTCTTTGGATCTATTCTTCGGAGGTAAATATTCTATAAAAACATGGAAGCTCACAAGCTCACAAGCAAAAGTTAATTTCTTATTAGATGAGCCTCCTGTGGCTATATCTATCTATATTAAACTAAACTAACCTGGAGAAGAGGTTTCCCTTTTTTAAAGGGGCCAAAAAGAGTTTTTTTTCTTGTGAAATATTATCTGGTCCGAAAATGTGTAATTGCAGATAAACCCCACCCTCCAGTCCACCTCCACCCCTCCAGTCCACCTCCCCTTTAGCTCCTCTTTTCCCACTATAATTAGTTGTCAACTTGTCTCTAAGTTTTTGAAATTCTTGTCAAAAGTGTAACTTTAAGTTTAATTAAAGTTTAACAAACTGCAAAACCACAGAGCCGCAAGCTCAGGTCTTGATTAGATCAGTCAACTGGATTTAAATCTAATTCTTAACTGACCTTATAATGATCAAAGAAAAAAATTTTACACAAAACTTGATTTTTTTCAGAAAGTTTTTTTGAAAATTTTAAATCCATCTTTTAATTTTAAGACATACAACTCTTTAAATATGAATGACTTTGCAATTACAAATGATAGCATTTAGCATGGCCTGGCTTTTTAGTTATTTCAATCATTCAAAATTCTTGATTCTATCATTTTCATAGCCAGTATTTTCTTTCAAAGATAGAATTTCGATAGAATTTCATCTAATTGTAGACATTGCATTCCAGGTTCTATGCAAAGTACACCTGGAGCCAGGTCCCACAGTACTGAGGTGCATACTGGAGAAGGATCAAGAACTGGAGAAGGATCAATAAGTTCTGACCTGAAAGGATTTGATCCTTTGTGTAGTCCTGATCAAGAGATCGCTCAATTGGAATCAGAATTGATCAACAAGGTATGGATTTGATTTTTCATGTGATCACATGTACAGGATTACCCACAAAAGATGATTTTCTTGTAGATTTTCTACTTTTTCTACATCTAATTATTATTTCAATAATATGTTTACGTTATTTGGTCTCATCAACAATCCTATACAAATAACCCGCAATAATATAAACTATAAATATTTAAAGTCGAATTTGATTCTCGAGAGGGAAGAAAAAATGTGTATTTAATCTAAATATGTTTTAGGTGAGATGTCCTCCTTCAATACCTTCCAACCCTCATGTTAATATTATTAAAGGTCTTCCTTTAGACTCCACACAGCCTAAGCCTAGGAACAGGTAAATTTCAGTTTTTCAAGGGACTGATCACGTCATTTTTAGTAACCCTGAGGCCGAATTTGAAGAATTTGAGCCGCGGCTTAAATTTAAGCCACGGTTCAAAAATGGTTGGTTCCACTTAAAATCGTATAAATTACTTTAAGATTTGAGCCGGCACTCAGTTGAAATCGGCTTTGGCGCATTTAAGACGCGGCTCAAATTTATTAAATTCGAACATTGTACTTATGGGAACCATCCACAATTCACTACAAAATAGTTATTCAGATTTAATGATGATTTTTTTAATCTTTATCAATACTTGCAATAAAAATGCTTAGATCTCTTTTTTTTATTTGATCATACTAATTATGGTCATGGAACTAACAAATATCAACAGCTCAAGATTTATTAAAATCAATAGGAGATATAGGATTTCTTCACAATTTACAAAAAATTATTTTTATTTCAAAAGATTAAAAAAATATTAGACAGCAAGTATATAAACGATAACAATTATTTATATTTTTCTTTCAACGATTTTTGAGGAATATTTTCTGTTTTATTTTTGCTCACTTCTTTCTGTCTGTTCAGTAAAGTCATTTTTTTAATAACACCATAACACAAAAAAAACCTAATCAGATTAAGAAAAAGAGAAAAGAAAAACTTACAGATAATCTTATCTAAAAATCCACTCCAATGAAACCAATAAACCTTCCCATAGCCCGAAGCTGAATACGAGGCAGTGTTGTAAAACCCGATATTTTCTGTTAAGCGTGTGCCGTGTAGTGTACATTTAATGGAATTTTAAGTTCTTCTATTTTTATTTCTCTCTGGACTAAAACTTGGAAACTTCTAGAAATCTCAATTCAGGTTTGGGAAGAGTGTAAGTTTGGAGAGAAAACAAAACCTTGATTCCTTTATATCAGAAAACTTGTATAGCCTTAATCACAGGTACAGATTTACAAAGGTCTCAATAATAAATTGGATTATGTGATAAACATGGCTGCGCTTTCAACCGGGTACTTTAGTGAAATGGCTAAAAAAAAACTTTTAATTTAATTTGCAATAAGAGTTAATTTTACATTAACAGCAGGACCACTTGTTGTTCATCCAAGGGTATTTTTGGATATTTCAAGAAGAATGCAAAAATGCCTTGAAGCTAAAATTTTCTCTTCAACAAATGTAAGAAATGTTTTCAATAATCATCATAATTTAGATGCAACACTGCCAGTAAACCAAGAGTGCTACAAAGCCAGCAAAACATCAAATCCTTTGATTTGGCAAGTTCAGTTCTATCAGAGCTGAGGGGTCGACAGCAACCCAAGCTGACCCAGCAGAGAGAACCTAGGTCACCCATCCGTAGACCGGCCCCTGAGCCCCCTAAAAAACTAAGAAACATGCTATTACCAAACCAAACCTCAAAAAAACCGCAAAACGAAGAGTTTAACTTTTTTAAGTGCGGAAAACAAGAAAGCACACAATCCCAAATGCGCAAAGCCCCGTCACCACCAAGACCCGGGTGTGTATTGACTCCACCCCCTCCTTCTAAGAAAGCCCCATCCCCTCCTTTATCATGTAGTCCTTCAGTGCCTTCCCTGCAATACAGTGTAGGGGACCCAAGCAGTATCTATGCAAGGTAAAAAAAACTTTTTGATAAAAATATTTCTTAACAATTTGATAAAAACAAACGTTTTAATGGAATTCAACCGTTATTGAATTTTTTTTTTTTTGGGGGGGGGGAGGAAAAACTGCTTTTAAGGGGAATATCGAAGTAGTTTCAAGCGAAAATCCATTAAAAAATTAAACCTTTTTTACATCTAAAACTTGATCATTTCTAATTGATGTCACTCTATAAAAGTAACTTGAGAATTGTATTCAACAGAAAAAAATGGAAAAAAAATTAAGAGATATTCTTTTACAGCCCCTTTAACAATTACAAAACAAAAATTTTAGAGTTGATAAATCCCGAAGAAAGGAAGAAGCTGTAAATGAACACAGGAAAACAGATGGAAAAGAAACAGTTGATGATAATCTTGGTGAAGATAAAAAAGAAGATCGAGATTCTGTTTATAGCTTGTGGAATTCAGGTGAAAAAAGTTTTTCGAGGTAATCGGGGATTTTAAACATTTTACTCGATAATAAAAAAAATTCTGGAGAAATTTTTTGTAGTTCTGAGTATTCATAAACCTTCCCTGGGGGCATGTGAGGTCCCACATCAAATTTGGGCCCGATCGGTTTTGCTGTTTAAGACGTTTAGTGGACACAAACAAACAGAAACGCAAAGTATAACAAATAAATGAAAACTGTCAAATTTACACTTTATTAGTCAGTGTGCACCGCGCGGACCCCTCCCCTCCCAAAAAAAATACGTACATGAATTGTTATGCGCACACTCTTTTAATTCATTTGTATAAAACATTA
>NW_019396450.1:204541-247682 GCF_000591075.1 Eurytemora carolleeae | reverse complement strand
CACCCATCCCACCCATCCAACCCATCCAACCCTTTCAACCTATCCAACCCATCCAACCCATCCAACCCATCCAACCTATCTAACCCTTTCAATCCATCCAGCCCATCTAACCCATCCAACCAAACAAACGCTGCCATATCCAACCCAACAGGTACCCCCGTCCAATCTCAGCTGGCTGAACAAACTATTAGATCAGATTTGAATGAGAAAAATTCGAATATCTACGACTATCTGAATAAGACCCCTGAAGACCCTACCCGTAACCATGGCGAAGCTGAGGTGGAAGGACGGATTAAAGGTATAGAGATGGAGATTGTTTTTAAGCAATCTTCATATTTATCAATTGTTTTCAAAATTCGTTTTATTTTTGATATTGTTTTAATATTTTTGAAAATGAAAAATCTTTTTTTTTTAGTTTTTAATCTTTTTGAAACCGAAAAAAAGTTTCCTTCTCGGTTTTGATTATTTTGCCATCTTCAACGAAAAGTTTCAAACAAGTGGTGGGGATGAATATCGTTTTTCAAAATGATAATATCATTTAATATTTGAAACAAAAACAAAAAGAAAACGTTCTATATTTTCAAACGGAAAGATAAATTAAAAAGTTAAACGTTGTGTAACAAAAACCGATTTTTTCGTTATTCGTCTTAAAAACAAAAGAAATCGTTTCATAAAGTTTCAAAACGACTTCTTTCTTCGATTTGATGTTTGAAAAAGATTTAAAATTTTAAATTGTTTTATCTTTTTATTTTATAGGTGTAGGGCAGGGGGAGGGGGATCAAGAGGGAAGTGTTGATCTTCATCCAGGAGAATCATCGCAGGTTATTCATTCATTTACTTGGTTACCCTCGAAAATATTTATTCATTGGTTCAAGCTACTCGGTTGCCCTCAAATATTCATTCATTGGTTCAAGCTACTCGGTTGCCCTCAAATATTCATTCATTGGTTCAAGCTACTCGGTTGCCCTCAAATATTCATTCATTGGTTCAAGCTACCCCTCAAATATTCATTCATTGGTTCAAGCTACTCGGTTACCCTCAATATTCATAAACATTGATTTATGATATTCAGTAAAAAATGTTGATCAGATTTGTGGAACGAAATATCAACGAAAACTTTAAATTAAGGATCATTTGAAAAAAGGTGGAGAGTCCCTTGAAAATCTAAACAAATTTAGGACATGACCATGAGCAAGGACGAACTTACTCCGAGTAAGACCCTAAACCTGGATGAGCTAACTCCAAGCAGAGCCCGGAGTCAGGACGAATTTCCTCCAGATAAGACTCGAGAAACCCAGCTAAGAAGCTCGAGTAATCAGTTTAGATCAAGATCATCTCAGATTCAAAATATTCTTGCAGACAGGAACCAAAATTTATTAATGACTAGCTGAAGGGACCGACGTTGCCCGTGGAATTAAAAAAAGTTTTAAAAAGTTTTGAATTAAAGAAAAAAAGATTTTTAAAAAAATCTACTTTTTTAACTTTGTTACCCGTGAGATACCCATTTTTATATTTTGAATTTGTTTAAAAATAAAGTTTTGAAACTAGAAACAGTCAGACGTATTCTCGTCGAAGCTCTGGATCCCTTCCATCTCTCTCCCATAGCTACGAAACCCTGAGCGGAGGAGAAACTATCCCGGAGCAAAACCTTAAAATTCCGCTCCGTCCTGCGCCTCCAGGTTGGGCTAGAATCATTTTCAAAATTTATATATTTTCAAAAGAAATTTTGAAAAAACTTATTTTCAATTAGTTTGATTTTATATTGCTTTTGGACATTTTTCATTTTCACTTTAAATGGAAACTTTTTAAACATTTAACTTCCGGTTTTAGTGAAAATATATTTTATTAAAGGGACAATCGTTGTAATTTCAAGTGACCCCAGGTTTAAAGAGAAGCATGTCCGAATCTTAAAGGTACCTATTGCACCTTTATCTGATGAATAATGTGGAACAGTGGAGGATATTGTCAAGATTTGAAGAGAAACCTCTCTTGATGATAATAAGATTTCAAGACGAGAAACATGGATGGCTCATTCAATCTTAATCAGACAAAGCTTAAAAGGGTACCGTTGCGAATCTAACATGTCATAGAGGCTCACATGAAATTACCTTTACAGTCCCTTTAACATGGTTTAGAATTCCTAGTCTGTTTACAGTCCCTTTAATATGGTTTAGAATTCCTAGTCTGTTTACAGTCCCTTTAACATGGTTTAGAATTCCTAGCCTGTTTACAGTCCCTTTAACATGGTTTAGAATTCCTAGTCTGTTTACAGTCTCT
Source organism: Eurytemora carolleeae (assembly GCF_000591075.1). Lineage (NCBI taxonomy): Eukaryota > Metazoa > Arthropoda > Copepoda > Calanoida > Temoridae > Eurytemora > Eurytemora carolleeae. The sequence goes on along the minus strand of NW_019396450.1, from coordinate 245,405 downwards.
TTAACACATGGTTTAGAATTCCTAGTCTGTTTACAGTCCCTTTCACATGGTTTATAATTCCTAGTCTGTTTAAAGTCCCTTTCATATGGTTTAGAATTCCTAGTCTAATTTTTATGAAGTGAATTGATTTTAGAAAAATATCCCTAAAGTTTATTGTTTAGTGCCGACACGAGTAGTTGTTCTCAACAGTTCAATAGTTGGGTCGGATCAAGCATCAAGGTTAGGAAGCACATGGTATACGGGAAATGTACAATTTATGCATAATTACTGGATCGACATTATGATCTTGTAGCACCTTCAGTTTTAATTTTACGACCAAGTAGAAAGAATCAAATGTACAAGGTTCCATGTTAAAGATAAAAAACTTTATTTTTCTTCTCAACAGCTCTCTAAGGAGAGCTTTAATTAAAACATAGCAGTGACCAATTTTACCCAAAGTTTACTTTAATTTGACATGATATAGAGTTCATAAGTTGAGAGAAATAATTTTTTTTCTCTGTAATTTCCTCAAAAATTGTTCATGAAAAAAGTTAATTTCTTGAACCATTTACCCCTTACAACCCCCTTCCTTATTTTTAGCGAAGTCTCTAGGTTGAAGTTGAATATGATGTAAAACTGGTAATTTCCGTGAAAACTCTTACAATGGGTAATTTATACGCAAATCAGAGCCCAAACCAGTACTTGGGCGGCCTTAGCTTGTGAGTAATAGTTGTTCGGATCTATTATATCTAGATTATCCTGAATCCATTGTAATTTTGTGTAAAAAAGCTATAAAGTATAAAGTTTTTCTTCCGAAATAGCTCGTTGTAACAAGGACGACATCTAAATATATTGCGGGTTTACAGGATCCATTCAAGGATGAATGAATAAAGGGAAAAAGTAATTATAAATTGATATCATTATAAATCAATGCAAGCTTTAATTAATACAATATTTGTAAATGAAAAGATTATCAGAATATATTATTTTTGTCCCTTCTCATCATGAAACACAAGACAAATGCATTTTAAAAAAAGCATTGTGACAAAAACCGGTCACCCCCACCCCCTTGACCCCGTAAAATGCCCCACCGTGCCCCTAATCCCCCGCTTTAATATTAATTAATGTTTATCATGTACTTACATGAGAGTTTAAAGGCTACAGGGTGTCCCACGAAACATGACAGTTGATAAATAGTTAATAATGTCGTCTTCCATCTACTGTATTAGATATTTAAGGCTATTTGCAGTTTATTTCGTTAAAAAATGTTTTGCTCGAATATATTTTACTTTGAAATCAATTTTACCATAACATGACTCCCATAAAATATTTTTATTATTGTCTTTGGTATCAAACAACTTAAAAAATTATGAAAGAAAACATTTAAAACTATTCACCAACTGTCATGTTTCGTGGGACACCCTGTATTTTTGATCTTTGAAATAATTGGCAGTATTCTTACATTTACTTAAGTGCAATTATCATTAAATACCCCTATTCATTGCATTTTTTAAATGGTGATTTTTTGTACTTTCAAATAACAGGAGAACAAAAAATTTCGTTCAGATTTCAGTTTATTAAATAAATTTAAAATCATCTGAACGTCATTTTTTAAAGATGCATATTATTAGAGGTAAAGCACATTGTAAAAAGTTTACAAGTTTAGAAACTTTTTTAATTTACGTTTTGTCATCACATATCAAAGACGACCTTTCAGTCGTCTCTCAACTGTCCTGTTTAATGGGATACCAGGTCTTATAATATCTTCTATAATACTTTAGAGAGCGAAGAGTCCAGAGAAAAAGAAGAATAAATTCTTTAAAGAAAAGAATTCTCTGGAAGGAAAAGTTGCTGGAGGTAAGCTAACTGTATATATAATGAACGCCATCTTGAAAAAAATCAGCTGATGTTTTAAAAATTATTTAACAAAAAAAGGAAAATGAGCCAACATAAAAATAATTTTCAAAATTTAACATTAACGTATTTTCCATTAACATCAGCATATTAAAAAATTCAAATAAAGATTTAAACAAGAAATATCAAAAAGCCTTCATTGAATCATTATCTCATTTTCGAACATTTCCTTGCATAATGATGCACCAGAATGCATTTATCTTTAATCATAATTGTGTTTTGTAATCCTGTTCATGGCATATTGAATGTAAGAAGCATGAAAACTTTATATTCACATAATTTGTTTGTTTGTTTACTTGCTGCCACTGAGTCGGAGAAAACATAAACTTAACTAAAGCGTAAGTAAACATTTTATTTTTATTTTTGTTTGTCTGTTTGAGAGGATAGGTCTGGGCAGACATTTTATTTGACTATTTCATCATGTGGCAAGAATCCGGATTTGCCTAATATTTTACTTTTACAGCTTCATTGATCTGAATCCGGGTAATTAAAAAAACAAGTTTTTTTTTGTTCATTAGCTGAAATTATCGAATGTTTGGAAAAAAATAAAAGCATTGAATCTAAAAATACGGATTCTTATCACTGAAAATTTTTGTTTGAATTTTTTTTAAGTAAACATACCCAGCCCTATCTTACATACCAATGATAAATATTGTGTCCAAGGAAAATATATACTCTAGATATGCGAGCGGGTAGAAATTTTGAGATCTTGGACAATAACGAATTTTTCATGCAAAATAAATGCCCTAGCACCTACTAAAATATTTAGTTTTATTGGTCAACCAGAGCTAGGAACTTTAGAATGGTGGATATCGAGATCAATGCTTGATCCTCTCTTTTTCTTAATCTCGAGACTAACCTAATCTTGTACTTGTATCCTGAAAAGTGTATAAATTTCAGCCAATCAGAGTCGCGTATCAGAAGCCGGGAAATTTGAAATATTGCGCGCCATTTGAGATTAATATACAGAAATGGGAGGGACATTCTAATTTTGAAAAACCGGATTTTGGTTTTTCTGTACTATATTAAAAAAAAGAGTGGATTAAGCAAGAAATTAAAAGTGTCCACATTGGATATTCGGATTAAGCAGTCTGGATAAAAGGTATCGACCCATTCTAAAGATCCCCGCTCAGATAACAACACTTGAAGCAAAGAAATTGTATTATCAAAAAGCTTAATTCCTACAGAGGGCATCAAGACCGGGGAAAAGGAGTATTGGAAGTTAACAATCAGCTACCTGCCTGTCTGCATATCTAAAGTATCTTTGGTTTAGTCTAATATCTCAACTGTTTGTTTGTAATAATTATGTACAGTGTACAATGTACATGGTGTACACTGCACATATGGGGTTGAAAAGGGGTTTATAGAAACATTCAACGTGGCCAAACTTTTTGCGAATAGTTCATCACTTAAAAAAAGAACACTCCCTTTAGGCATGGTTTTGTGACGTGAACCTGGAGGGGGGGGGGGGCAAGAAAAAGGAGTGCCGAATTATACTGTAGAGTGTATAGACTGCATATACACCATGTAGAATCTATATTGTTCGGTTGAATGCATATTGCATTGCATACCAACATATTCAATTTAGAAAATTCTGAGAAATATTAAAAAAATTACATTTTTTTATTTAAAAGAGTGACAATGTGCATAACTAGAAAATGAGTGTGCATTTTTGCGTCATTAAAATTATAAAAAATTCTTGTTCTTGTAAAGTGTATGTTATCGCATGTAGAACGGCATAATACTATTATCCCAATTGATAAATGAATAATTTTTGATTTCCGATATGTATTTAATGACTTTGATTGCAGTAAAAAAACGGTTGAAGTTCTCATGAATATTTTTCAAATCATTCAAATTGAAAAAATTTTCAGGTTTTTGAAAAATTTGGATTTTATAAAACAAATTAAATCTGGCTTGACAAAATTTGTTTAATATTCCTCAATTTGGAATTGGACAAAAATGTTAGACCACATTATAGAAATCCCAGAATATTAAAATAATATGTGTTTTAAGTGCATGTATTATACATGTATTTAACAATCAACATGCTCATTGAGATACATGGTACAGTGTACAATTCCATTTTCTCCAGTTTTAAATAGAAATTTGGGTGGTTTCTTCTCCTCTCCCTATTTTAAAGAATTGGATTTGGTTTGGATTTGGTTTCATAAACTTCTTCATTAAATCTGAGAAGGTTAAGTTTAAATTGCTAAAACAGCATAAGATAAATATATATAAAACATCAAAAGATAAATATAAAGTTGCGTTCTCAATACTTCTTTAATTCTGTGTCCTCATTTTGCGTCCTCATTCTACGTCCTCGATTCTGTGTCCTGTGTGCATTCTCTCTGTACATCCACATTGTAAGCCCTCCTAATATTATTTTAATCTAAATTGCACATCTTCATATAGCGTTTCATTATTAGTGTGTCTGCATAATTACATCTTCTTTTGTAAATCTGAAAAAACGAGCAAAAGATCCGTTATAATATCACAAAGAAAAACTCTTGATTTTCGACCTTTTCATTCGACCCCTCAGTCCCCCCCTTTCACAAGCCCTGTAGTTGCGCCAAAAAATGATACTTCTGAATATAATGAATGCTTGGCTTAAGCACAATTGTTGAATTTAAAAACTGGCTGACAGCTATAGAAAACTTGAGAACTTGAGATCTTAGCAAGTTTATAGGTTTAACATTACAAACATTCAACATTTTATATTGTAACTTTGTAAGCTATCGAAATATAAATAAAGACATGTTCTTTCAAAAACATTAAAATTGATCCCAAGAAATTTTAAAAATTTTCAACATTTTAAAAGAAAAATGTTTTCAAATGTAAATAACTTTGCAACATCTTTCGCCTCTTGTATTGTGCTTCTTTTAAGACGATTGAGGCAGTTTTTTAGAAGGATGGCTTGGATTGAATTTTGGTTTTTATCTTTTTTACATAGAGTGGAAAATATTTTAAATTTGTTTCTATAAAAACTTTGAGCATTTATTTTAATCTTTTGTTTACGAACAATTGTGCATAAAGACTTCTCAGATTTAGACTGAAATATCATATTTTCTTATCGGAACCTAAGATTAAGATTGAAAAGTCTGTATTTGCTTATCGGAACCTCAGTATTTGTAGTGTTTGAGAGTTTAGTATTGTATAAGATGCCTGAGTGGAGTGGCCTGTTTGGTCAGGCAGTGATAAGGCAGTAGTACTATGCACAGATGTGTCATGCATATCTCTAAGCTGAAAAAATTGCATCTTTTGTACGCAATTCATAAACATTGCTTTTGAGTTAAAATTAGCATAAAATACCAAAATAAATTGATTCATTAAATACTATACACATTGAAATAATGCTGATTTATTGTTGTTAATTTCAAGAAAACTAATTGTTGTGAAATTATCAAGGTGTTTAAAGGCAAGGTGAGAAAAAATTGAGTTGCGTCTATTCAAGTTTATCTTTAAACCCCAAAATTATCATCTTGTCTTGTTGATTTTAAACCTTATGCATTTAATAAATGTTGGTTTTTCTAAATATAAAAATTAAAAACAGTCTTTCATTAATTATGATATGTTTAATGTTTATATCCGTCCTTTCTTATAATTTATAATCCTTCTTAAAATCAGATTTAGAATTCCATGCAACTTAAACATGTAAAGTCTGTTTTCCGATCACGTATTTATGCATTTTTTTCTCCTCAGGATGAATCTCAGGATCAGCTGATTTTGGAGCTGGATATGTACCAGGTATAGAATATATGTACAGAGTGGATATGTACCAGGTATAGAATATATGTACAGAGTGGATACGTACCAGGTATAGAATATATGTACGGAGTGGATATGTACCAGGTATAGAATATATGTACAGAGTGGATATGTACCAGGTATAGAATATATGTACAGAGTTAGCCACAAAAGCTGAGACTTTAAAGGCGAATGTACTTAACCTTATCAGTCTTGTTTCTTACATTCACGGTTTCCTGTGGGTTTCCGCGTAGCCAAATCATTCAGCACAGTACAGTGTCCCACTCCATCCGGTGTACATCTCAATATCAGAGCTGGGCCAACCTTTGCAGTCCTACTTTGGACTGTACCGCCATTTTACAATTACTAAAGCGGCAGAAGAGTGTGGTGTTGTGATTTTTTTTGTTTCGTTTTTTTATCATACATTTTCTCTAATAGAGTAAAAAAAGAAAATGTAAATTTTTTATTCTTAACGTTTTTTTTATTCACAATATCAAAGACTAAAGACTAACTATAACCTTCAGGACTTCAAATCGCAATTAAAAGCTCTTCTGAAAGTTCTTAAACCCAGTTTTGAATCCCGGGTTTCACGAATGGGGTTAGGCAGTTTTGTGAATATCAATATTTTTGTTATGAAATATTATTTTATTCAGTCTGTTTATATTATCAATTTTTTTCCCATCTCTTAAATCAAAATCTACAGAAATATTAAGACCCCAAAAAGGAAACTCAGGAGTTATGTCCAACGATACTCTTTTAAATTTCTTTTAGTACGAATATTTTATTAGATACTCTAATAAAAAGAGGTTATGGTCTGTGTAGTTACAGTGATAACCAGAAAACTGTGGAATATGAAGAAAAAATTACACCAATACTGAAGCGTATTTGATGGTGTTACAAAGAAAATAGTTTTACTAGTTTTAAATCAAATATTAAGTGTAATGGGTCTGCTTACACTTCACAATTGCTTTGTTCCATGTTCATTGGACTATTTAAAATCATAACTTGAGTCTGAAAGTCCTCTACCAGAGTTTTCTAGTTAATACTGTAGTGTACATATACTGCAGCCCGTTTCAATTGTTACTTATAAATATACTTTGTTACATACGATCAAATATCGCAATGTAAAACGTACATTATGAACTCGCAATAATTCAAAAGTTAATTGCCTAATATTTGCCTTAAATTATGTTTTTTTAGGATATTGCAGTAGCTCGTGGAACAACATATGATACTTTAAACCAAAGAATGGACAGGTTTGTTTCTACTTAAAGGGAGTGTTTGCGAAAAATATAGGCTTGCGGCGAAAAATAAGCGCTTTTGATCGCACCTAATCTTACTTCTATCTGTTGCGTATATAAGGAGAAAATTGTTAAAAACGACTCATGATGAAGAACGTAGCGTCCATACAAATTCAGAAACATTCAACTCGGATCGTAAAATAATCAGTTTAATTCCAAACAAATCATTCAGATATTACAAACAGTAGTCATCGATTATTTTTCGATGCATTCGTACATAGTTAATATTTCATAATATTTTTTAATTTTTATGATCTGATATTTACTTTCGAAAAAACATTTATTCCTGTTTTGAGGATTTTTGATGATGAAGACGACATTTTATATTTTCCAGGAATGTTCGAAAATCCAGCGACAGCAAAATTTTATTTAAAAATTAAAATCAAATAAATAATGTTTTGATAATTTTTGGGTACTTTTTTAGATTTTTTAATTGTCAAATAATGTTTAACTACCGGTTATGAATATAAAACAAATATAAAACAAATATAAAACAAATATAAAACAAATATAAAACAAATATAAAACAAATATAAAACAAATATAAAACAAATCAGAAAGTATTAGGTTTTCGACAAAATTATACTTTATCATAAACAGAAATTTTAAAAAATGGTTTGCTATTGTTACCAAAAACAACAGCAAACATGGAAATTTTTCGATTGAGCTTATAATACATGCAAACCTACTTGGGTGGGGGGAGATGATTCTTATCCGTGCAAACCTACTTGGCTGGGGGGGTAATTGAGTTATAGAACATTTAAACCCTACATTAAATTTATCTAGATGTCAGGCCAACATTGAAATCATATCTGGACAAATTCAAGAACTGCAGGGTAATAATATTTATAAATTTAGTGTGTTTGTTGTCTCTGAAAATCCTGTCTAATGTCGTATTTATGAAATGTCTTATCTATTAAATCATTGTCCTAACTATCAAATGTCCTATTTATGAAATGTCTTATCAATTAAATCATTGTCCTAACTATCAAATGTCCTATTTATGAAATGTCTTATCAATTAAATCATTGTCCTAACTATCAAATATCCTATTTATGAAATGTCTTATATATTAAAGCAATGTCATATCTATGAAATGTCCTATTTATAAAAGGTCTTATCTATTAAATCAATGAAATGTCCTATTTATGAAATTTCCTATTTATGAAATGTTCTATCTATAAAATGTCTTATCTATTTAAGCAACTTCCTATCAATGAAATGTCCTAATTATGAAATGTCTTATTTATCAAAGCAATGTCCTATCTATAATGTCTTATCTATAAAAGCAATATTCTTGCTATGAAATGCCTTATCTATAAAATGTTTCTTTATATGAAATGTCCTATCTATAAAATGTTTCTTTATATAAAATGTCCTATCTATAAAATGTTAATTAAATGTCCTTCTATGAAAGTCTTTCTATGAACCTTTACTGAATAGATACAATGTTAAATCGTAAGATCTATTTTATAGATTTATTAATTAGATAAGTTTAAATGTTCAGTAAGATCTAATTTATAGATTTATTAATTAGACAAGTTTAATTGTTCAGTAATTGCATTGACTGACCATGTTTAATTTTATTCAGCAAACTTGGATACATTGCTTTGTTTCAATTCAATCCATTAAACTTCATTTTGAGACAAATTATTTTAGAATCATAATGGAATACAGGAGTCGGCGTTTGTATCAACACAATTAAGACGACTTTTCTATTTAAGTTTTGATTTCCAACACGTTTTTTCCAAATTACAAGTTTGTTTATAAATAAGCTTGAAAAGAATCTGTTAATTAACAGCCTCTGTGTTTCCAATAGCTTGGTAGAATCAAAATTGAAATAGAAAGTCGTCTTCATTGTATTTATATATATATACGACGACGATTGTAATAAATTTATGATATTGAATTTAAAAGGGAGTGAACATGAATTAAAAGAGTGGAAATACTGACAATTTTTAAGCGCTGAACATTCGTGAACTGTCCCTTACTTTTTTAATTTAAACTGTGTTTGATCTTTTTTTATTAACATAAACTTGATTATGTTTCATGTTTTGTTTGATTAAAGGGACTGTTAACGTAGTTTTAAGTGTAACTCTATTTAAAGAACTAAATGCCCAATTTGTTTCTGAGGAACATTAAAAAATCCGTCAATTTTGTTTCTCGTATCTGCTGCATTAATCTGCGAGCCACTTCTATAGAGAGATTTGAAATACTCATTTGTATAGAGACAAACAAAAATATCTCTGTCATTTTTTGCTCAAACAAAGATTTAAAGGGGGAGGTTCGGGCATCTCTTGAAAAAAAGTCCCTTTAATAGCCTAATATTCATTAGTTTGTTTGAACGATGAGGAGGGAAAGCTTGAGGATGAAAGGATAGATGAGATTACACAAAAACAGGAATTTGATAAACTCCAGGTTTGATTGTATTATAGAACTTTACTGCAGGTAGTCGTAGTTACGAATATTTTGTTCGAAGTTACAAATATTTTGTTCGAAGTTACGAACATTTTGTTCAGAGTTACGAATATTTTGTTCAAAGTTACGAATATTTTGTTCGAAGTTAAGAACCGAACTTTAGGGATATAAAAAATTGTTAAACAGCTCTCATATTATGTTAACAGCAAATACACAAGCAATCTGAAAAATATATATATAAAATGTCTAGGGATATCAAAACAGTATGCAAGTAAATTTTTTTAGATAAAACGAACAAAATGTTTGAATTTCTTATCCTAACGGAAGAATTGTGAGTATTGGATCGTCTTTAAGATAAATTTTTTGGTTCAAAATTTTGTTTTTAAGATTGTTTAAAATCATTACCCGAATAAAATATCTTATGACAGAGAAAAAAAATGGAAAGAAATGTACATGATAATGTTGCTAGGAGAAGCTTGAAGCAAAGAGAAGGGAAGAAGATAAAAAAAGAGAAGAAGAAAGAAGGTAAAAACCTTTTACAGTGTTTTATTATGACACAAATCTTAACAAGAAAGACCGCAAAAAAACGAAATCTGAAACATTTTTACAGTAAAATTTTCATTTATAACCATAAATTTAAAATCCCTTTAATGTTTCTGTTTAATGAAAATGTATTAATTTATGAAGAAATATGACGAATACTTAAAACAATTTAATAGATAATTAATGACCTTTGAATTTAATGCAAACCGGAATTATAATGCTTTTAAATATTTGAGAACTTTATTCAACACCCAACTTTGCCTGGTAACCAAACTTTCTTTTTAAACGTCAACCCACTCAATACAGACGTTTTAAACGTCAACCCACTCAATACAGACGTTTTAAACCAAGTTAAGACACTGTTGTATGCCGAGTCCATTAGCGCCTGATCCAATCAGGGTTCAGTCATGCGTGTGTTGTCTATTCTGATTCAATAGAAATAGTATGGCGGTAACATCTATCTTTCTATCTATCTCATTATCCAATTAGAGATATGAATCCTTCAGTCGGCGCTATAACAGTAAATGGAAATATTTACTTCTACTGAAACTAGTGAAGAACATTATCGTAATGCCGTGGTTTTACGATAATGTTTAGGCATATCGGTCCAGGGGGTTCATGATTTATGATCGGAAATACAAACAGACAAACACTAAAAAAGACTACTACTTTATTAGTATAGAGATATGGTTGAAATTCAAACGTTGAAAAAAGACTAACTCTGTTAAAAGAACTACCATTTATGCTGAAAACATATCTCTATTAACCGTTGTGAATCGTACATGCGACTCTTTCAATAGGATGTCCTTGAAATGTTGTTAAGTACTTTCCCAAAGGCATTTTCCCAAGTGACAATTTCCCAAGTGGTAAACTTCCCAAATGTGAAATTTCCAAAGCGGCAACTTCCTAAGGTTATGTTAAGTCCTCTAAGGCGCCGCAGGCTGTAATGGGGGCCGAGCGCTATGATGGAAAGGACCGAGCGCTGCGGCAAGAACAGTCTGCAGGGGGGCCGAGCACTGCGGCTAGGAAATTCTTGGGAAGTTATCACTTGGGAAAATACCCTTGGGAAGTTGCCACTTGGGAAAAATCCTTTGGGAAAGTACTGAACATCCTTGAAATTACGTCGAAAGTACCTTTATAAAATTATTAAAAGTGAAATAATAATTTGTGTTGCAGGAAAAAGAATAGAACACACAGAGCACATGTGATCAGGAAAATAGCAATTCAACTTATTATCCATCAAGCTGGAACATTTGCGCACACTCAAACTTACAACAGAAATATAGTCGTCTTTATTTTACTATTTAAATTTTTCAAGATTTAAGATGGTGCTCAATTGAAATCGGTTTTTCGGGGATTTGAGACGTGGCTTAAATTATTAAATTCGGACATAGTATTGATAAACAGTGGGTAGAACTTGGGCCCTGAACATTTTCAGATATATTTAAGTTCTATCAGCTGTTCTATGCTGCTTTACAAAAAAAATCTCATGAGAACAATTATTCTTTTTTTTTGCCAATTTAAAACATGCACAAGTTGATTTTAATTTGTTCATTCAGTCAGGCAATTTTTGAGCATTCTCTTGGTACCCCCCCCCCCCTAGGGTTCTGTTGTTTATATTTTGAATTGTTTTTAAAACAGAGAACTAGTTTTAACTGAACGAGATTACTGCAGATATCTTACTTTAACATCTCAGGTCAACTTCATGCATAGAAAACAAAAACAAAAACAATCACAATAACAATAACAATAACAATTACAATAACAATATTAAAAACAATAACAATAACAATAACAATAACAATAACAATAACAATAACAATAACAATAACAATAACGATAAAAATAACAATAGCTATGCAAATAACAATAACAATAAAAATAACAATGACAATAACAACAGTTTTAACAATGACAATAACAATAACAATAACAAAAACAATAGCATTAACAATAACAATAAAAATATCTATAATTAGGCAATGTTATAAATGATAATTAATGAATGAAGAAGAAATTAATTTTTTTTAATATTCTAGGCTTTTGAACTTGACGTTCCTGCTAAACTTGAATCTCAGGGAATAGATGTGAAAACGTTATTTGGAAACTTGAACGCCGTTCTGGACACTTCACAACGGTAAGTTTACAAATACTAGCCTTAGAGGGCGCTTCGCGCCCATCTTCTAAATTAATTGTGAACATGTTCTCTTTGTGTACATCGTAAAACAAAACAAAAATAATTCGCGGATTTTCACAAAAAATTTCGTGGAATTTAAAAATTTTCAAAAATTTACTGAAGATCGAATTTTGATGGAGACAAATATTTGAAATTTTGATCATTCATAAACCTTCCCTGTTGTCACGTGAGGTCCCACAAAAAATTTGGGCCCGATCGGTTCAGTCGTTTTTACGTTTATTGGATACAAACAGACAAACAAACACCCAGACAGCCAAACAGACCGACAAGCCAAATTTATATATTTAGATAGATGATATAGGGGACGGTATTAAACAGAGTATTATCTTACTTGTTCCTTTCAATTATGTTTCAGGCAAATGGTGTAAACTTTTTGTAAAAATGGCATGACCTCTTGATATAAAGTCTGAAATATCAAAGGTTTACACCACCAGGTTGCTGAGATATAGGGATTAGAAAATTTTATTTTGACGCAAAAACTTTTGACTTTTTAGTCTTATTGTAAAACAATAAGACTAGGACCAAAAAAACCTGTTTTAATGATTCAAACTATTTTCATACATTTTTTATCTTTGTTTAGGTTTCTCTCCAGACTAACCGAGGAACTGGAAAAATGTGAAGTAAGAAATATACCTGGAGACGGGACGGAGTACAACCCTAGCTCCGGGCTTGGAGCCGGTACAGAGCAGGACGGGAACGACAAGTTTGTCTCTTGCCAGATCGGAGTGTGCTTCTTGGAGAGCGCAGAAGAGATGAAGAGTGCGTATACTGAATACTGTTTGCTCTTGGAGAGAGCAGAAAGCGCCCTTGAACAGTATGAAGCAGATCCAACTCTGCAGAAAGTTGTGGGAAGAGGTAAACACTAATAGAGATATATATATATTTAGGTCTATTTGTCTGTTTTTTTTGTATCCAATAAACGTCAAAACAGCTGAACCGATCCAGCCCAAATTTGTTGTGAGACCTCACATGGCCTCATGGAAGGTTTATGGATGATCAACATTTTAAAAATTAGCCTAAAACAAAATTTTCGATTTCCATTACATTTATTTTTATAAAATCCGCAAATTTTTTTGCTTTTTGTTTAACAATGTATACAAAGAGAAAATGTTCACAATTAAAATAGAACATAGGGCGCAAAGCCTAGTTTACTTATATTTCTGTCATTCAAAAACCTTGAAACAAAGTGCATATCACACTAATTCTGAACCAATAAATATTATTTTATTAGAAAATTAAATATATACATTGATTTGAGTGAAATAGAGTCGAAAGTGAAGTTTCATAAACTTTTACCTGACGTCGATAGCTTTCGTTATATCAATCCCTTCAGAGTGTACTAATCTGTAAATAAGTTAAGTCAGCTATTTTGAACGGATTAAACACTCCATATAGAAAGTTTTTATTGTAAACATCGATATATTTTGTAAAAAATAAGTTCTGACCTGTGAACAGCTCATGCATATTTGTCTCTAGGCTTAGAAATCCTTCGAAGCGATGTTTCCTGCTTTAATCTGAGTTCTGTTCTGATCAAACCTGTTCAACGGATCCTTAAGTATCCTCTTCTTCTCAACCAGCTGATCAAGGTTAGAGCTAGAGATGGGCATAGTTTTCGTGAACAATCTTTTGAAAAGAATGGTCGTTTGTTTACTGATTGAACGATTTTATTGAAAATGAACGAACAAAATGGATCGTTCATGAACGATGAAAGAACGAAATGGAAAAACGCCGCCCATCTCTATAGTTAGAGTAGGGTGGTGCAAAGTTTTGGTTATTTAAACAAAGATCGGAAAAGCACTAGCGTTCCCAGCCTATAGTGGAAGAAGGGGGTTGTGAGATTGGTTAGATTTATCACTTGAAAGTGAGGTTTATTACATTTAAAACGATAACTCAAGAATTATCCCACAATTTTGAATTTGAATTGCAAGAGGGGTGGATACATGCTATTTCTTAGTAGCAAAATTCAACTCAGAATTGAGTCTTTGCCACAAACTCTCCTCTAAAAATCCCTATATCTTTGAAAGCCATGATGTTGTAGACAAGACAATAGATATTTCAAACTATATATTCTGTTAGATCAAATAATCCAAGTTTAAAGTATCAAGGTCTAAATCAAAAGTTTGCAAAGATGCAGTAATTTGAACATTCGAATTTGTGGCAAAGACGAAATTTCTTTAGCTTCATTTTTCAAATAAATATTCTAATTAGGTAACTGAGGAAGATAATAATGATCGAGTAAATTTGAAGCAAGCATTAGGAAATATTCTTAATAAATTCCTTCATAAAATACTTGGCTTTTAGGGCGCTTCGCACTCCCTTTTCTAAAAAGTTTAGCTTATAACTGTTGCCTGAAAGTGGCCATTTATATTTATTTTTGAACTTGATTGATTTTTCAATATTTGCGCATTTCTTAAACTAGTGCTTGTCAACATTTTTTGCTGGCAAAGGTTTAAGCCCACCCTCTATCGTCTATACGCCCCCACCCACCCGACCCCTTCTTTACCTCTGTACATAGAAGATAAGTAATTGCTCTAATATTCCGCATTGAAAGAGATGGAACTCTATAATCAAAGAAAATTCACCAGGAACAAACAATATAAATTGTTTACATTAAACAATATATATTGTTTACATTAAACATTATATATTGTTTACATTAAACATTATATATTGTTTACATTAAACAGTATATATTGTTTACATTAAACAGTATATATTGTTTACACTAAACAGTATATGTTTACAGTAAAAAATTCAGGAACATAAACAAAGTCTGTACCTATCAGGCTTAGGTTTGTTACACAGGCTAGATATATACTGACTGCAGTTCAGCTTTCACGGTCTCGGCTAAGTGGGTCTATAATCGTAAGGGCACAACATGGTATATTGTTACAGAAGGTTGTTGACTGCCATCTAACCGCCAGTGCATATCATATCCATTCAAATATTAAGTTTTACAATTCTTAACCTAATGTTTAACATTAAACATAAAATTAATGAATTTAGTCTATTTTTGAAGGTTTTACTTTTCATATTTGTATCCAAAGGATCCTTAAATATTCCTGAATACAGATGTCTGCTTATTGGTCGTGTGTACTCCAGTTGTCTACGATGGAACCTGTTGTAGAAAATATCGCATATTATAGCCTTTAATAGATCTCCGTACTCTCTTGTCTGTGGTTTGCTACAATTCCTACAAGAAACTTCAGTACACTTTGTAAACAAAGATAATGGAATTCCTGGTGTACCTTCATTGGTCCTATACTCTATAGTCTAGCGAGGGACAAACAGTAAAAATACCGCATTATGCTTTGCAGGATTAAAGGAACACTTTAAAAACATATTTTAAATTAAAGGGACGCTTGGAAAAAAAAATCTTTAAATTAAAGCGCACGCTAGAGTACTTGTATACATATATGCAGGCTGTATGTCCGTAAAATGTATGTTTGCATGATAACTCTTGTTTCTCAACTGAAAAGAGGAAATTACAAAGACACTGAAAACAGATATTTATAATAAAGGAACACTTAAAAAACAAAGCTTTAAATTAAAGGGACACTTTAAAACCCAATTTTTAAATTAAAGGGACACTGAAAACATATCTTTAAATTAAAGGGACACTTTAAAAACCAATTTTTAAATTAAAGGGACACTGAAAACATATCTTTAAATTAAAGGGACACTTTAAAAACCAATTTTTATATTAAAGGTACACAGAAAACATATCTTTAAAATAAAGGGACACTTTAAAAATAAATCTTTAAAATAAAGGGACACTTTAAAAACAAATCTTTAAATTATTAAAAACAAATCTTTAAATTAAAGGGACACATTAAAAACAAATCTTTAAATTAAAGGGACACATTCAAAACAAATCTTTAAACTAAAGGAACACTTTGAAAACAGATCTTTAAATTAAAGGGACACTGAAAACAGATCTTTAAATTAAAGGGACACTGAAAACTAATCTTTAAATTAAAGAGACTGTTTGAAAGCTAATCTTTAAATCAAAGGTAATCGTTGAAAACATATATTTCAAAAGCAGATCTTTAAATTAAAGGGTCATGTAGCAGATCTTCCTGAAAGAGGGTCAATATTAAACAAAGGTTTAAAAAATACTTTGGAAATAAATCTTCCAAGAACTGTTCCTTTAAAAAGCTCTTTCAAAGCAATTTAAAAAACTGCTAAAACTGTTAAAAAACTATATTCAGTCAAAGCACAGATATCTTTTGACATTTCGACGACAAATCCTTAAAGGGAAAACTACCAAACAGATAATTTCATAAGTTACCCCATAATCTTTTTTAATGTTTCGTAATTTTTATTTAATGATAAAATAAAGTAATAAGAATATCTGAATACAGAAATAATGGCCGAGATCGCTTCATTTATAAACGAGACAAAAAGGTAATTTTTCTCTTGATTTAAAAGCATAAACAAGGTACAATGTTACAGTTTAACAATAAATTATTAAAAGGTTGCAAACCATCAAACACAAAAGAGAAATCCTTAATTGAAAAAAAATTATTACGAATCATAATCAATGCTCACAGATGCAAGCCATGATTAAATAATAAATACATAAAATTATATTTAATTTTATTTAATTTTACGTAACAAGATTTTATTCTATACTCTATGAAAAAGGATATTGTTCTACATATATAAAATATTATAATAGAAATTCATAACTTTTTAATCTTTCTGAATAGATCCTTTAAAAAAGGGCAGTAATTCAAATATAAAATGATAAAATTTACTCCAATTAGATTTATTTGTAGGAAGAAGGATATTGTGGATAAATACCGAAGTGAAGATGAATCTTCTATATCCAGGAAGATTTCTAAAATGAACATGCATTCCCTTGGCAAGAAATCTGCCAGAATTTCATTAAAGTTTCTCAGTTCAATCGGGATAGACAGCTTGGTGAGAATAGGGGGAGTGGGATTCATGTTGTGTTCAGTGCCCCGGAAAATTCCAAAACAGAGAGAGGGGGATTGAATTTTGTAGATCCAGAAAAATAATTAAATTAGTATTTATTTAAGGTTAGGTTAGGTTAAGACACTTTCTGGGCCGAGCGCTGCGGCTAGGACAGGTTAGGGGGCCGAGCGCTGCAGCTAGGACAGGCTAGGGGGCCAAGCGCTGCCGCCACATGTCTTACATTTAAGACCCCAACAGCTGTCAGTCTCTACGCAGGCATCCCACAGATATTATGTTGCTGGGTCTACAAAATTCAATCCCCCTCTCTCTGTTTTGGAATTTTCCGGAACATTGGACACATTGGACACAACATGAATCCCATTGTGCCGTGAGAATAGGCCTAGACCTTAAAGGGACTGTCGACATAATTTAAGAGTTACATGGCCGATTCACAACGGTATTCATAGCGAGACATTGATAAAAATATCTAAAAGTTTTAAATTCTAAAACTTTCCATCAGAAAAACCACAAGGATATCTTTGCTGAGATGAAGGCAGGGAGTAAAGAATAGACGGGAGATATAACTGACGCGGTTCGCCCTACCATATGATTATACATGCTTTGCAGACGGGCACTCCATTTGAATAAGAAATGTTTGTCTGATGTACAATTTTACCGCGTATACAATAACCTATTTTGAATATTTTTTTTTACAAATGGAGTACCCGTCTGCAAAGAACGCTTAATTATATGGTAGGGTGAACCGCGTCAGTTATATCTCCCTTCTATTCTTTACTCCCTGGATGAAGGTCTACAGGGTACCGATGTAAATAGGCCACGTCGATCTCTTATTGGAGATTTACTTGAAACCTATTGGAATATGTCCCTGCGTCGACAGCAAAAATTGTCTTAATAATGATGATGTAGACTAGCCAGATGATCTAGATGAGTATGATAATCATGATGGTGAAATGATGATGATGATGATGATGATGATTATTATGATGATGATGATGATGATGATAATCATGATAATAATCATCATAATGATGATCATGATAATCATGATGATGATGTTGACCAAGATAATGATGATGATGATGATGATGATGATGATGATGATGATGATGATCTAGAGAACTGATGATGAGTATGATGAGCTGGAGAAGCTGTATATCCAGCTGACCAGCTCCGTGAACCTGTTCTTGCAGAACCTGAGCAAGGTGAAGGAACAACTTCATCTCGCGACAATCTCACAGTACAATGTTTCACAGAATATTACAGACTTCTACAGGTAACTCGCAGTTTTTGCTATACCCTCTTACCCACCATTTTATACGTTCTCTTTTTTTCTTTTTATTTCTCTGCAAAGGTGAATTTTGAATTTCTAGCTTCAAGAAATAATGGAGAAATTATCAGAATTAAACCCTTTCGAGCCAGAAAAACCCCAATATCTTTCACATTCTTGGTTTCAATGGTATACCATAATGTCAATCGGACTTTGCTATCTTTGCATAAAGGATCACACGAAAAACGTTTACAGACCCCTTATTGTGATTTGCTTGGTACTTTCCCAATTACAGTTTCCCAAGGGCGACAATTTCTCAAGTGGCAACTTCTCTAATGTACACGGCAACTTTTCAAATGGTAGGATAGGCCTACTGAGACGCCGTAGGGTTGTAATGAGGGCCGATCGCTGCTGCTAGGTCAGACAGAGGTTTCCTCTTGGGAAATTGCACATTTGGGAAGTTGCCTGTACTTGGGAAAATACCCTTGGAAAGTTATCGCTTGGGAAAAGGTCTTTGGGAGAGTACTTGGGAGAGTACTTAACATCTTCTTTAATTTTCAAATACATTGATTTTCAAGCTAACCTGAGTCCGAATTTAATGATTTTGAGCTGCGTCTCAAATCCGCCAAAAACCGGTTTCATTTAAGCGCCGGCTTAAATATTGAAACATTGAATTTTTAAGTTGAACCAACAATTTTGAGCCGCGTCTCAAATTTAAGCCGCGGCTTAAATTCTTTAAATTCGGCCTCTGATTAAACCATTGATACAATATGCACATAAAGTTTCTTAAATTTCGAAATCCAATTCCACATTTTTATGGGTTCACATGCACTACATAATGACATGTACATTTATGTATTTTATGTACAGTGAGGTGAAGAGCAATGAGGTGGAAGCGTACCGTACTGCACACTCATATATTCTTTCCTACGTTTGGAACCAGTTCGTAAGTTTTTTTTTTTACTTTTAGATAATTAAATGTTGTTTTCGGAAAAGTTTAAAATAATTTTTTAAAGATTTTTTAGTTTTGTTTACGCGGCGTAAGCTTTTTCACTTCGGTGCTTCTGATGAATTATGGATTGGGAATTCCTTTTATTTTTGATTTAAAACCAAAACATGTAAAAAAACGTTTTGCAGTTTTTGAATTTTTAAAACTTTTTTGGCTAAAACATTTTTTTTCGGAGGAGGTTTAAGTATGGAATTGTAGTGGAAAAATGCAGTAGCTGTTCAAAAACCTGTTAAAATCCTTTTAACAAAAAAAACCTTCGTTTCTTTTTTTCCTGTTATACATTTTTAAGAATTCGACATTTAATTTGCAATTTTAAAGGAATCTGTGAACTTTAAAAAAATTATTTTGACCTTCGCAATTGATAACAAACAGGGAGAACAAATTTCTTTTAGAGAAATCTAAAGTAATTGAGTTGGGATTAGGAAGGAAAATAAGGATTTGGTCCTTTCCTGAATATCCAACGTGGACACTTTTAATTGCCTACTTAATCCGCTCTTTTCTTTCTCACCCACAATGATGGCGCACAAAATCATAAATTTCCCGGCTTCTCTGATTGGCTGTTCTGGTTTTTCCGAACCCCACTCGATTGGTTGAGTTATATAAACACTTTTGATGATACAAACCTGAGATTAAATTGTCTTGAGATTAACAAAAAGAAAAGATCAAGCATTGATCTCGATATCCATAATTCTAAAGTGTTTAGAGAATTTGAGCCGCTGCTCAAATATGGAATGATTTCCACTTAAAATTGTATTTAATGTTTCAAGATATAAGCCGGCGCTTGATTGAAACCGGTTTTTGGCGGATTTGTATCGCAGCTCAAATTCATTAAATTCGGACTCTGGAGAAACTGCAAAACGTAATTTCAATTATTTTGATTTGGGGTTTCTCTATAGAAGTGACTTGGGCTTATTGTCTCAATCTGGGCTTATCTTAAGAATTAAACTCGTGTCAAGTTAGAAAAACGATTATTTCTTCCACATTATTGATCAGATGATAAAGGTTTCAAGGGTACCGTTGCAAACCGGGCAAGCCCTTCTTTAAATAAGGAGTCTCTGGAGACTTCAACGGAAGTCCCTTTAAAACTCTATTATTAGAATCAGTTGGTTGAGTGTCGAGTAGTTCGTCCTATCACACAGCTCCTGGATACCTTCTCCAGTCCAACTCGTCTTATGAGTAAGAGAACGGATAAACTCATGGATCTAGTAGCTGCCAGTCAACGGGCTAATAGGAATAAAGACCAGAAACTTAATAAACAGGTAAACAAGCCTCCACACATTGCATAATTCGAACCCGTACAAGGATCTACCCAAGGTTATAATGCAAGGAAAGTTAATTTCAGTTGCGTATACTCTGCGTTCATATTGAAACCAGTTCTCTCTGGACGGAATTTGTAAATAATAATAGATGCATCAGTGTTCGTTTAGTATCCGAGGAGGTTAAAAGCATTGAATTTTGAAAATTTTTATAATTCACATAATAGTTTCCTATGACCAGAATATTTCATTGATTTTTATGTGAGAGATGGATCCCATATCAGGCTGTGACATCCGTCTTGTGTTTGCATTACCGCCCAGAGACAGTACACTGCAGTACAAAAGATTCTTACACCTCTGAAATAACTTTCCTTGCATTATAACCTTGGATCTACCGTTCTAGTTTAGTTGTACTGTATGTCATTGCCCTTGTACTGCCAAATTTTATGCAAGATTTAATTTTTTTTCCTTAAAAGCGTAATTTCAAGTGACCCTCCATGCAAAGATGGATATGTCCGATTAACATTGGTACCCTTTAAAGCGTGGTCTGATCAAGTATAGAATTAGATATAATCCTTGATCAGTCCAAGGTTTAAAAGGTACCGGGGTTAATCAGTCCAAGGTTTAAATAGTACATTGGTGAATCAGTCCAAGGTTCAAATGGTACCGTGGTTAATCAGTCCAAGGTTTAAATGGTACCTTGGTGAATCAGTCCAAGGTTTAAATGGTACCTTAGTGAATCAGTCCAAGGTTTAAATGGTACCGTAGTGAATCAGTCCAAGGTTTAAATGGTACCGTTAGTGAATCAGTCCAAGGTTTAAATGGTACCGTAGTGAATCAGTCCAAGGTTTAAATGGTACCGTGGTGAATCAGTCCAAGGTTTAAATGGTACCGTAGTGAATCAGTCCAAGGTTTAAATGGTACCGTGGTGAAAGGTCACTTGAAAATACACTTACAGTCCCTTTCAGGGGAAAAAATAAAAGTACCAGGGTTGTATAATAAGGTTGTAGATACTATGGATGCGCTCCAATATTACAAAAATGTCGTCTTCATAGCAATGGACACTCAAGATCCTCATATGACGTAACAGATCGTTGGCGGAAGCTGAAGTTACAACGTTGCTGGTGATGGGGGGAGGGGAAACGATTTTCTTCGCTTGTCAGCTGTAAAAGCGGAGAAAATTTGTTTACCCGCCTCTCACCAACAAAGTTGTCATTTAAGCTCCCGCCAATAATATTCAATAATAATAATATTCAATAAGAAAATGTAGTATATTGCAAAGTACGCTTCTTGCAATACTGTGTTTTTTTTTCATTTTTGCGGGGGAAAAACACTATAGGGGGGCCTTGGGTAGAGGGCCATGCGTTTCCAATGTTTGAATCAAATAAAGTTTTTTCATCATAATTTCTCTGCGTTCTGTGTTTAGATCAAGGTTGTATAACAAGCCTGAGCTGAAAACTTTAGAATGGTGAATATCGAGATTAATGCTTGATCTCCTCTTTTTCTTAATCTCCAGATTAAATAATGCTTGTTCTCCTCTTGTTATTAATCTCCAGATTAATTAACTGGTCGGGATTAAGGATATCCCATTCTAAAGTTTTCAGCTCTAGTTACTCTCGATGCACTCCAATGTACGGAAAATGTCGTCTCCTAAGATAGATAGATTAAACCTCATATAACGTCACTCTCGCCTCTATATTCAGTGACGTCATATGAGGTTTTCATCTATCTATCTTAGGAGCGTACAATAGAGCGCATCGAGAATTGGAGAGTAACCCAACTTATTATACAACCTTGGTTTAGATTGAGATTGAACTAGAAACTTCGAAGACGACCTATATTGCCTTAAATAGTCAGCTGTTATCAGAACTACCAACATTGATACAGGTTTTAATGCTTATTTTTATAATTAATTATTTTTGTGTGACACTCATTTAATGCACAATATTCGTCTTTAAAATTTGTTGGATTGCACAATGGTTTAAAAAAAACATCACATTTTTACTCTTAGTTTAATTATTACCCGATGGTGATTTTAAAACAATGTCGGATTTGTTCAACCCTGCTCTGAATAAATGTTATTTTAATTAATTTATTAAAGCTATCAAATGACCTTAACACAGTTCTTGGCAGATATTTATTTTCCATTGCAAATTATTGTTTTTTAAATCTATCTGATCTTCATAAATGTTAGTTAAGAAACAAATTAAATATTTTGATGTCCCATATATTGGACCATGCATGGAAAGTTCCGGTTTTGCAGGAACTGTTAAATACAAGAATGAATAATTTATATGTTGAAGAATTAGATGATTACGTAATAACTGAAATGATAAATATGTTATGTAGTAATGAGTAATGTCGCCTATTTGTGCATAATTTTGCATACTTTTTTTCTTTTGTAAAATTATAAATTCAAAATTTCTAAACAAATTTAAACAACACCATTTATATATGTTTCTGTGTGAATAAATCTTCATAATAATATATTAAAAACAGCTATATATACAACTTCAGTTTTACAAATTCCGAATTTTCTTTAAATATATTAATATCTTAGCAATACATTGAAAGGACTAGACAACTCAATATATTGTAAAAGCATTATTTATTTTTACATGTTTATATCTTTATATTGTTTTACATATTTTTTTTTATAGCTTGGAACCGATGTGTACAGAGAATGTGTACATCAGTACATACTATTAAGAAAACTGTTCGTGGGCCGCGCAACTAATAAGCTTCTCAATCTGATGAATGTAAGTACTGAACGGGCATAACCATCTGGAGGGTCACTTGAATTTACGCTACAGCCCCTTTAAAATGTGTCGTTAATATTTGATATTTGATATTTGATATTTGATGATAAAAAAATAATTTATCAAAAAAGTTTGCACAACTTATACTCTCTCTTTAATGTGATCTTTCTTTAAAAATAATGTTTTGTATGAAATCTATTGAAAATAGAAATAACAAATATAAAAGTAAACCTAATTTACAATTAGCTTTCTCTGGGATATCATCGGTTTCAGATTGTTTGCTTATTTGCTGAATATGATCTGTCTAAACCTACTACTTTTATACCAAATTGTATATTTATTAATTTTCGTATATATTTGACACAGTTTTATATCAATTTCTCGAGACAGGTTAGGTTAGTGATTAGCTTTCAGCCTATACCCCCTTTCATTTTTCCTTTACTGTCCCTTTAAGCCTTTCTTACGGTGTGAATCAAAGATATAAAGTGTGTGGGGACTAAGGTTGATAAAATAATTATATTTAATCTTTCTTGAGTGAGTCTTTAGTTATTTAAAACCATTTTTCGAAGCAATGTTTTGCTTCGTAATAAATAAACAATATAGCTAGGTTTTTTTAAGAAGACATTTTTGAATTTCTAAAATTTACCCAGTACATAGAATGGAACGAACTTGTCGACTCTTTCAAGTTGGATCATTTCTGGGTTGATAAAACCTCTTAGCACATGGTAGCAGAAATCGTATCACTGTCTAAAAGTGTATATAGCTTTTAAACGAAACAAACAATCGATATGCCTGTGTTTTTTCTAAATGGTCAAATCTTCGGTTTGCAACCAATTGTGTCAGCGACTCATTGATTGAAAATTTTTAATTTAGAAACCTAAAAAAAGTTTAGTTACAGCTAAAGAAAATTTTTAAGAAGAAAAATAATAATTTAGGGGGGAAATTTCAATTCACTTGTTCCCAACGAAAAAATACAAATATGAATGTGTAAATTAAGATGGCGTATTTCAGAAAAAGGTAAAGTTTGTCCAATGGGAAATTTTTTTCTAGTTGCCCTTGATGCGAAGTAGTTCTGCAGATATACTTGAAGTATTCCTCATTAAACATTCTCTCATTGGAAACCAAATTGGTAGATTCTCATTTGCTTCGAAGGTAACTACTGGACAATTCAGGTCAAGTCAGGTCAAGTCAGGTCAAGTCAGGTCAAGTCAGGTCAAGTCAGAGGTCAAGTCAGGTCAAGTCAGGTCAAGTCAGGTCAAGTCAGGTCAAGTCAGGTCAAGTCAATACCAATACAAATATATAGTTCATCATTTTAGTGATGTTATGTAAACATACACTGTACTGTTTTATTTTTCAAATTAAACTATATTTTTATCAGAATTTCCGGTGTGAGGACAATTTTAGAAGCAGTTCCCCCACTGATACTCCTTCCAGGGAGCATGAGGTATACCGTATACCGTATACGGAGTAATAGCGATGTATACAGTTATCCAAATTATGCATCAAATGTTGGGATCGGAGGTTAATTTACAACACTTGATCTAAATTAGTCACTTTGAAGAATTTAAGTTTAAGGATAAGTGCTATGATCCCTTAACTTTTTTATTGCCTATCGCGGCAGTCACCACACGGGAAAGTTCAAGGGAAATTGATAGAATCCGAAGGACCATGTGGCTCAAAATGTCACAATACAGATATCTGCTTGAAACCGGGAGTAACAACACAAAAGTCAAACTTTAAAGTGCACTTTCTATTTGTAGCCCTGGCTGTGCAAATTTAAAATCTTCTAAATTCGAATTTCCAGCTTGAGTTTCGTTATCAAATACAAAAATTAAAACAAAAAATTTACTCTATTTTTTTGGTATTTGATAACTTAAAAATAACTCTTTTAATGGTTTTATTTGTATTAATACTATGGAAACAGGGATATATGTAATACTAAATTTTAAAAAAATGAGTAAAATGCAACATTTTCAAATCTTATAATTTTTCTAGAATCCCCAGACGGCTCATCATAAAAGCTTTCTGCTGAATAAATACCCTACGAACAGTATCTACCAGGTAACTTTTTGAAAATTACGAAAATTATGAAAATTATGAAAATTATGAAAATTTACCAACACTTTTCAGTTTTCATAGAAATTAATGGAATTTTACTTTTCCAAGGGTTCTCAATATATACCAACATTACCTATAAAACACCCAGCGCGCAGCGAGGGATGTTTTATAGATAAAACTGATCAAGGGAATCCGTGTAGAAATAAAATTCATCATTAAAATTTTATCGTATTTTGGGATGAAAATGCGGGATTTTATCCCCGATAACGCCGAAGAGCGGGTCGTTTTTTTACTTAATTGTCCCAAGGGACGTGAAGTAACTTGGCATCTATTGTTCCACGAAACATGACATTAAATGAATAGTTTTAAATGTTTTCTTCCATAAATTTTAATTTCTTTGAAACCAAAGAGAATAATTAGAAATATCACATGGCAGTCATATTATAGTAAATTTGGTTTCAGAGTAGAATTAATTTGAGTAAAAGATTTTTTAAAACAAAATATAACTTCAACAAGTCTTTAATATATAATATAGTATTTGGAAGAAAACATTCCCAACTATTCACCAACTGTCATGTTTCGTGGGACACCTTGTATCATCCTCTCTAGAGATTAATGAATTCTTACTCCAGGTGATTAATGACCTGACGGTACCGGAGGAAGGATCTAGTGGTTTGAAGGGTGGGATGGAGCTCCGAGTTAGGGTTGGAGACCTGGTCGGAGTTATCCAGAAGAAACATCCTATGGGGGACAAGAGCAGATGGTTTTGTGACACGGGACAGGCACAAGTCAGTTCAGAGACTGTCCATGTTGTTTATAGTCACCCTCCATTTTAAATATTATATCGTATATACTAGATTTACAAAAATATCCAGGTTTCTTTAAAATAGTGACAATGGCGGATATGTGCTTGGCAGAGAAAAGTAAACAAGTGTATAGAATTTATCCTTTCTATATTAGAAAAACGTTGATTTCTTCATCTTTTTGCTCAGAAAAAGGTTGTTCAGAGGGTACCATTGTGACATGCAACTTTTTTTTTTTTAAATGAAGGGCCGCATAAAACTTCTTTAACATGTCTCTTTTTAAAAGCATTTTTTTAATTATTTGACCATTTTCTACGTCTTTTTCTGTAGGGGTTTCTGAATTCATCGGTGCTTATTCCGGCAGGGAAGAGTCTAGAAACTGAACAAAACCCTTTGAACAAGTGGCAGAGTTCAGAAAACACCGGGCCTCAACAATCAAAGGTATAAACCAAAGATAAATAAATAAGGATTGAAGGCACTAATCATGATATTTAGGATTGAAGGCACTAATCATGATATTTAGGATTGAAGGCACTAATCATGATATTTAGGATTGAAGGCACTAATCATGATATTTAGGATTGAAGGCACTAATCATGATATTTAGGATTGAAGGCACTAATCATGATATTTAGGATTGAAGGCACTAATCATGATATTTAGGATTGAAGGCACTAATCATGATATTTAGGATTGAAGGCACTAATCATGATATTTAGGATTGAAGGCACTAATCATGATATTTAGGATTGAAGGCACTAATCATGATATTTAGGATTGAAGGCACTAATCATGATATTTAGGATTGAAGGCACTAATCATGATATTTAGGATTGAAGGCACTAATCATGATATTTAGGATTGAAGGCACTAATCATGATATTTAGGATTGAAGGCACTAATCATGATATTTAGGATTGAAGGCACTAATCATGATATTTAGGATTGAAGGCACTAATCATGATATTTAGGATTGAAGGCACTAATCATGATATTTAGGATTGAAGGCACTAATCATGATATTTAGGATTGAAGGCACTAATCATGATATTTAGGATTGAAGGCACTAATCATGATATTTAGGATTGAAGGCACTAATCATGATATTTAGGATTGAAGGCACTAATCATGATATTTAGGATTGAAGGCACTAATCATGATATTTAGGATTGAAGGCACTAATCATGATATTTAGGATTGAAGGCACTAATCATGATATTTAGNTTTTGATTGTTAACAAGCTTTTTTCGAATTATTTCCTGGGCCGGGGTACAAATCCACTGGCCGCTTTTAGAGAGGTTTGACGTTAATTTGACATCCAATCAATGAAGGTTTACTACGCCATTAATAAATATGGTTAACTTCATAAACGGATTCTGTCAACTTTGAATTACCAGTTTTTAAATTAATGAAAAATACTAAACACTTTAAACTTTTCAATGAGAAGTACAGGGTGTCTCACAAAGCATGACAGTTGGTGAATAGTTTAAAATGTCTTCTTCCATAATTTGTTAAGTTGTTTGAATAAGAGAATAAGAGAAAAATGGAAAATATCACATGGCAGTCATATTCTCATAGCAAATACCTACTCATTAACAATTTACTCGAGACGTATCTATCCAGGTCTATCCGTTACCACACTTAACCAGGCCCAGCTCTAAATGCCTCACAGGGACACAAGTGTACTCTGCTCTAAATGCCCTTTGTATGTTTCAAAAAGAACCAAAGCTATGTTTCAAGCGTACGAATTACGATGCTCTAAATGCCACACAAGTACACAAGCCGTATAGGTCTATACCAATTATCTAGGTACAACCTTCGTTCATATGTTTCAACAAGAACCAAAGCTATGCTTCAAGCTCATTTTGCTCTAAATGCCACAAAAGGACACAAGCCGTATAGGTCTATACCCTTTATATAGGTATAAACTTTGCTGGTATGCTTCTACGAGAACCAAAGTTATGTTTCAAGCTCACTATGTTCTAAATGCCACACAACGACACAAGTCGTATAGGTCTATACCATTCATCTAGGCATAAACTTCGCTGGTATGCTTCAACGAGAACCAAGCTATGTTGCAAGCTTTAAGCAAAGCGTTGTTACAAGCTTACTATGCTTCTGATAATGTAATCAAACCAACTGCCCATTTTTCGTGGAACACTCTGTAGATAAAAAAGTTTTAAAATGCAAGATTTTATTTAAGAATTACATTTTATCTTAACTTTTATTTAAACTTTTTTGTTTTATACTTATCCCAAGATTCCCAGTAGATAATATAGAAAATTTGAATTGAAATAGAATTAAGAAAGGTTATAATAAATATATACATAAATAAATATTATAATTCAGATTCTACGGGTTGATCCAGAAAGAGTAAGTCAGCACAGTTACGAAGAGATTGCAGCTGAACACGATTCAAACTCACAAATAATAAACGTAAACTTTTATCTAAAACATAAACGGTGGTAGGCGATTACAACAAGATATTGAAGACGACTTTTAAATTAAGTTATAATTGTTTACAAGCTTTTTTCAAATTACAAGTTTACAAGCAATTACAAGCTTTTTAATTGAGTTTCTCTTTGTTTACATGTTTTAGTGCTGTTGAAAAGCTTGATTTAAATAATTGATATCGAAAGTCGTCTTGATTATATTAGTATAATCGCCTACCACCCTACTTAAAATACTCAATTTATAGTAAAAACCAGAAACTCTGGAATAGGAAGACGACTTTTAAACTTAAATTATGACTTTAGATAGTCCAATGAGCACGGGAAACAGAAATTATTCAGTGTAAACAGGGCCATTTCACTTAATTTGTGATTTAATAAGCGTCTAGTAAAATTATTTGCTTTTTAACAACACCAAATACACTTACGTCTTCCTATTTCGGAGTTTTCTGGTTATGACTGTATCATGAGGAATAAGGGTTTTCAACAGAAATTCCATTTCCCGGAATTGTGCGGAAGTTTAAATATTTAAACAGTTCCAGGTTGGCATTTTATTAATGGGTCACCCTGTATTATGATATGTGTTAGATACTTTTCCAAATGGATTTCCCAGGTGTCTACTTCCCAGGGTCATTTCCCCCAAATGGCAATTTCCCAAGCAGCAACTTCCAAAGTCTGACCTAGCCGCAGTGCTCGGCCCCCATAGCCTGTTTTACTCGCAGCGCTCGTCCCCCAGACAATCCCAGCCACAGCGCTTGCCCCTTTCCCCATTGCAGTTTGCGGTGCCTCAGAAGGCCTAACCTGACCATATTTGGGAAGTTGCCACTTGGAAAAGTGCCTTTGGGAAATTACCTAACACCTAATAATATTGATGTGTCTGTAGGACCTGAGCCCTATATATGAGGAGATACCTGGTGGATCAAGATCTAGTATGTCCAGTGGAAGCAGTTCCAGTCAACATACCTCTAGTCCTAAGTATGTATACTGTACAGTGTACAGTGAGAACCAAAAAACAGTGGAATTCTCGTCGTTTTATGTTTTCTTTTTTCTTTCGTTCTTTTTATGAATTATAATCTCTCAAACGATTTTATAATTTTCTGGTGAACTATTTCTAAAAAGTGGCCTCAATTTTGAAAATTTGAAAATTTGACATTTTTTTTGTAACGAAGAGAACAAAGACGACATTTCACTCTTCAGTTTTCTAGTTTTTACTACAAAATCATTTTTCGAGTTGTTATTTTTCAATTTTTTTTTACTTTTAAGAGGCTCTGTACTAGTGTATGAGATGTTTACAAGACTTTAAAAATTTTATTATCTAAAAATTTTGCGTTTAAAAATTGAAATTTGTTTGTTCCAGTCCGACGTTTGTAAGTCCGACGTGTGTCCTGTATACAGTCTGACCTTTGTACCCTCCGACATTTGTGGGTCCCAAGTTTGAACTAGTGCCTTCCGATTATGTCATGCCAGAGGAAATATTTGAACTATGAAGATAAACGTATCGACATTTCTGAAAAATAAAAAACACCAAATGTTTCAAAACGTTAACCAAAAAAATGATGCGGGGGGGGGGACGGTTAAAATAAAATTCTTGTTGCAATATTTTATGTTTCATTAAATAATTTTTATATTTTTTAGGAGAAGATTCTATTTTGCAGAATTCAGGTAAAACAAAAAAAAATTATTAACATAAAAATCATAAAATTGATCTTTTCGTCAGAAATATTTCCAGAACCAGAAAACAGCGCAATATGTATCGTCTTCTTTTTCCCTTTATTAAAAAATGTTGCTAGGGATTTTTAAATTTGCAGCTGAAAAAAAAGTACTCTGAAGCCATTAACTTTTGTGTTTGTCATAGCAGGGACAACTTTAATTAAGGGATCCAGCATTGATCAGCAAATTTGAAAGTGCCCACATTGGATATAGAGATTAATTGTTCAAGATTAACAATATTCACAAAAACAGTTCCGATCTCTGAGTGGTTTTGAAATATGTCAGAAGCAAAATTAAAAATTCGAAATTTAAAAAAAAATTTTTTTAGTTTCCACCCCGAAGAAGAAGAAGAAACAATGCTGAAAGTTGAAAAAGGACAAGTTTTAAGAATTCTCCAGGTTAACTTAAACATTCTAAAAGATTTTCTTAAGATTTTTTTCATAAAATCCTCTTTCAGATTACAGGATTTCCTTGCTTTCTTTTTGCAACAATAATTACAAAATAATAATACAAAATTGTGCGATTTAATCAAGGCAATTTTTTAAACGGAAAAATTATAAAATATTAAAATACAGAGTGTCCTACGAAACATGACAAGTGAATAGTTTTGAATGTCTTCTTCAACATATGATGTATTAGATATTAAAGACTTTTTGCAGTTTATTTCTTTATAAAAATGTTTAACTCATATATATTTTACTGTGAAATCAATTTTACTATAATATAACTGTCATACGGTGGTGGGCGATAATACCAATATAATGTAGACGACTTTTAAATTTAAGTTTTTATTGTTAACAAGCTTTTTTCGAATTATATTTTTACAAGTAATTAAAGAGAACTTTTTTTAATTGACAGTTTCTCTTTGATTTCATTTTTTGCGTATCCATGCTGTTAAAAAATTTTATATGAATCAAAATTTAAATCGAAATTCGTTTTCATTATACTGTTGTAATTATTGTAATCGCCTACCACAGTATAAAAAATGTTATTAGTCTCTTTAGTATCAGATTATCAAATTATGAAAGAAGACATATTAAGCTATTCACTAACTGGCATGTTTCGTGGGACACCCTGTAGGTTGATAAAAATATTTAAAAAAACAATTTTACCAAAGTTTTAGAAAATTAAGCTGGCTAAGATTCAAAACTGTTTTGTTTTGAAACAGAGCCATGCCTTTTTATCACAAGAAAAATTATATCTTTATGTTAGTTTCAGAGCGTGTCTAAACGATGTAAAAAATCATCCAAATCAATCCAAAATCCATATTTTCTATATTTGGATTTAACAATAGATAATTCATAATCGAATTCGTGTTGCAAGTTTGTTGTTCATTCCCTGATTTTTAGTAATTCCTAATTTTCTTTATTTAAATATTTTAATCAGATTGTGTCTCAGTTTTCTGAGAACCGTTTATTCAGTATCTATAGTGAATCCCAGATATATGAATACATAGCAAGAGTTTTTTATATTGTCGTATTCTCCACATATTCAAGATCAAATGCCACGGAAAAACGAGTTTACTAAATCAATTGCTGTCCTTCATATTTCAGGGCTATTAATTTACCTTGCTTTAAAAATAAAAGCAGTTTTTTAAGAATTATCAAAAAACTTTTTTGTGCAGACCAATAATCATAGAGAATAGAATATATAGAATGGAATTTACTAGAAAAAAATTTAAAACGGCCATTTTGTTGTACTTATTCCATACTGCAGGTGTACTTCACATATTTATGCTATATAACCTGTTGGGCCCTCGAATATCATTTTATAGAAAATCTAAAATTATTGTTAAAAGAAAACCAAATTATGAAATAGGCTGGTTTCATAATTGACCAATGATCATTTCACATAGACTCTATGCCTTCCACTTTACAAACGATGATTTTCCGTTATAACTATAAATCAAATGATGTTTTTATTCACCTAATTCATTATAAAGTTTATTTAACAGTTTAAAAAATTCGAAATTGAAATGGATAGTCTAGGGAACATACTGTATTAATGTACTCTACTGCATATAATTTGTGAACATTTACATGATTTGTACACTTTGAACTCCCTTTCAGGCTGAAAGGGACTGTTAAAAAATTCATACCGAGAGATTCTTTTAATTCCTCTCTATATATTCTATTCTCTATGCCAATAATGAAGCGTACCAGCTGTCATACATTTATAAATAAATTTTTAAGACGACATTTCATACGCTCTTGGTATTTATTCTAATAGAGGGTGTCCCACATCAAATTAGACCGCGTCAATGAGTCTAAATTCTAAAATACAATTTAGGGACAAATCAGAGAATTTAAGAAAAATGAATAATTTTGAAAAATTTAATGAGGATAAGATAAAAAGTTTTGCAGAAAATGCTAAATTTTTCGATTAATATGTGCGTAAGTTGGCGTTAAAGATTGGGGATAATCTAATATATGGGACGCTCTGTATGTGAGATTGGCTGTTCTATAGGTCGAGCAATATTATAGAATATAATCTAAAAGTATGCATAGTTTATAACAAATAATAATTAATAATTACATAAATAATTAGACTCAAGACTATTAGAAGCCATTGAGACTAAAATAAGGCTTGAGTCTTGAGATTTGTAGGAACTAGTTTTTCTTAGAGTGGAGTCAAATTTAAAACCGTTAAGTCACGTTGACCTTATCAAGTTGGGTTAGACTTTTTTTTTAATTCGTCCTTCTTGTTTCGTTCGTATTCTAACTGGATGACTGTTCAATTAAACCGTTTGTTCAGTAAAAACGATCGTTCTTTGAAAAATTTTGTTGAAAAAATTGTTCTTTCAGTAATAAACGATTGTTCATTGAAAGATTTGCTCTTCACCGGTCTGGCTTATCCAAAAATGTAAACGATATTAATAATTTTAAATCGTTCATTTTTGTTTATTTTTCGTTTGTTTTTAAGAAACAATAATTTTTATTTTCCCTGAACGATCTATAAATCGTTCGTTTATTTTTCATCGATTTTTCGATAAACGACACAATAGTTCACGAAAATTTGGGTTGATTTAAAAACTTTCATTCGTTCACATAAACGATGCCCATCTGTAGTCTAGGGTTTTTAAACGCAGCTATATAAATGATGTTCAGGTTGCTGGAGACTGGTGGTATGTGGAGGATAGAAATAAAACCCGGGGATACGTTCCAGCTTCATATCTGAAACCTTATACATCGTAGATATAATAATAATAATCTTAAATGTATATATATATTTACTAGGCTTTTAGGCCGCTTCGCGCCCATCTTCTATTTTAATTGTGAACATTTTCTCTTTGTATACATTGTAAAACGAAAACAAATAAATTTCGCGTATTTCATCAAAAAAAATTGTGAATTTTCAAAATTTTTAAAAATCGAATTTGTTAGAGTTTCCATAGACGGGGACAGTTGCGTAAACCCCCTGAAATCTATTGATTTCCCTGGTCCAGGGGGAGGGGCTTAGCCTAGCTCCATATCCCCCCTGACTACACCTCTGGACGGGAATATTTATGTCCCAAAGATTCTAGGGGGGGGGGATAGTTACCCTCTAACTACACATATATGAAGCTGGAGTATGGAGTTCAAAGAAATTCGATCTTAAATTTTAATTTGTCTCCATGTTCAAGAGCGTATACAGAAATAAATCTAGGGCACAATCTCAAGCTGTCAAACACTGACACAAGCTCGTAAACTGTTCTATCAATGCCAAACTGCTGGGCGCGATCTCAAAGACTATCAATGCCGTACATTGGGCAAGATCTTTTAGATTCTTTTAATGCCAAACCACAATTACTTCTTGCACAATAATCAAAGCAGAGTCTTTTCCAACTGAGTCCATAAATATCTTTTTTTTTTAACAATTAATTTTTAAATTGAAATTTTTTTAACAAAATTTAAAAAGACCCATAATTTGTTTTTCTCCGACCGTTGTATCTACTTTTTATCTGATTATATCCATATATCTGTTTTCTGTTCTTCTCTTTTATATCTACACATTCTAGTCTCTTGTAGACAGGGGGAAAATGCATTTTGACATATATTTTGATTCATACTATTCTTTTATTTGATATCTTGGCTGTTTTCGCAGTTTTCAGTAATGTCTGACTCAAAAACTGTTGAAGGTTAGCATCAAACACAATTTCCTGAATATTCTTACAGGTTGGAAAAAAAGTCGCACTGCACTAAGCGGGGTTAGAAAATTCTGAGGATATCTATTGTCAGAATTCCGCTTAATAATGACATATATGGGATAAGAAAGGTTAGGCTAGGAGTTGATTTTTTTGACAAAAGAATTCTTGATTCTTGTAAGTTCATGTCGGATACAGTGCTTCAGAATATGGCCTTGTCTATAGCAACCTTTTCCTTGCAGCCGGCAGAGTATAAACCGATACCACAGTGAATGGTGCACAACCTATCAAGATTCTACTTTCTTTATTTCCATTTTCATTGTTTCTGGCAAGAGGGAAGGGGAAGAGAGAGAGAAAACCCCTCCTTCTCTACACTATTATTCTTTTTTTTCCAAGTAGGATGTACTAGGCTATGTTATTCCACACAGGGTTTTGTTCAGCCACTGGAAACAGAACTGGAGAGAGTTGTATAAGAACCTGACTGCTCTGAGCTCCCTTGATGCTTACAGATAAAACCAGATTCAATCGAAAGAATTAACGTCTTTCCTACAAGTTCGGATACTTAATAACAGCTAACCAGGCTTGTTATTAAGGAGTATATTTAAAGCTGCCAGTAGCAATATCTGGATCCATGCCTAGGAAAAAAAAACTCCATTCTCCAGGTTAATACAGCGTTAAAAGATTAATGCAGGCCTTTAATGTTTCTTGTAGTTCTGTTTTTTTCTTTTCCATTTGATGTGCAAGGGTGTATTCCCCCATATACACCCCTGGCTAAAGTTTCTCTAGTTTGCATTCTCTTGAGGCTGATTTCTTAGTCCTAGAGTTGTACCTATGGTCGAACCTTAGGTTTTTTAACTATAGTAGAAATGGCTTACTATAGTTGATTTTCAGTTGGATTTCTTAGTCATTTATGCAACTTCGGTTGTGTTGATTTAACCTATGGTAAATGAAACTACGGGTTTCTTAATCATACGACTTTAAACTATGGTAAAGTCCGAATTGTGAATCAGTGCGCATGCGTGTTTTTAAAGTGTGTATAAGTGCGCATGCGTGGATTTTCAAGTAAAACCACAGTACACGTCGTCTTTGATTTTTTTTACACTTGTTAAAAAGGTTAGTCTTAATAGCGTACATTGACAATGTAATAAAGAAGTCAGATATGTACACTTAAACTGTTTTAGGTCGGATGTACATTTTCAAGTAAAACCACAGTACACGTCGTCTTTGATTTTTTTGCCTTAATTGTAGAAGAATTTTTATTCCTTAAATTAATTTTTTTTATTATTCAAATCTTTTTATTGATCAAAAAATACATAGTTAACAAAGTAAACGTTATATATATCAAGAATACGTACATTTTTATTTTATTATTTTACATAGGGTATCATTTATTCATGTATAGATCATAAGTATTTGATAAATGACACAGTTTTCCTTAAATTAATGCATGTTGTCTTTTTTTTAATTACTTAAGGTAAGGAGCTTAACCAACCCGTGATATTAAAGATTTTAAGGGGGGGGGGCATAGGCCTGTTACACAGCCAAAAAATGTATCTTAAATTTAATCTCACCCATACTTCATGTTCAATTTTATAAAACTTACAATTTAATACAAAAATTTCCTGATGAACTATTTATGGCACAATTATAATCAAAATGAGNAATATCATGATTTTTGGGTAAAATGTATCTATGTATCAATTTTTTTTACATTTTTCCTTTTAATGGTAATCATGGACATGGAGAATGGAGATCAAATTATACTAAACTCTATATTTGTGATTATATTGCAGTATGGAGGCTATACGGGTGCAACTTGCCATCCTAACCTAACCCTGAAATAATACAAATAAATATTTTTTGTTAAAAATAGTTGATCGAAATTTGGACCATGTACAAAATTGATAGGAAGGGAGGGGGGCAAAAATTGTAAACTAGGACGGACCCAATAATAGTTCAAATGAGCAAAAAAAATAGTCCAAATGAACAAAAGTATATAGTTCAAATGATCGCATAAAAATAATTGCCCATTTGAACTATCTTTTTGATTTATTTAATTTTTTTGCTCATTTTAACTAATTCTATGCTTATATTTGAACATTTTTTTTGCTCATTTGAACTTTTTTTCGCTCATTTGAAATATATTTTTTCTTATTTGAACTGTCTCTTTGATCATTTGAACTATTTATTTGCTCATTTGAATTATATTTCTTATTTGAAAGCTATGTTTTGGTTTAAATTTGAACTTAATTGTTTTGTTCATTTGAACTACTTTTTACTTCGAAATGGATTTTAAATGAGACCCCGCGAAAAAAAACATTGTAAATAAGATTAAGGTACAAGAAAGAATTTGAGAAATATCATAAAATTGACAAATTGTGACATTGTCGATTGATAAGTAAAAAATCTGAATATATACAGGGTGAGCAAAAAAAAGTGATTTGCGGCGCCTGGTGCAAAATTGTACCTTTTTTGTGCAGCTCTCCTAAATGGTGTTTTTTAAATATTTTTTGAGAAGTTTTTTTTTGGTATTCCAATGGCCCAAAAAAATCTGCGAACGTTTTTTTCTCTCATAATCAAAAGTTCAGAAAAACAAAAATGTCTGTAATAAATATCAAAGTCTAAATTTTTTAAAAGATTGAATGGCAGAATCGCAGAAAATTTGCAAAATTGTAATAAAAAATTCGCAATTTTCAGTTCAGGTCTAATTTTTACGAATTTTTTTTTTTCAATGGTTCTTAAGGTTTTAAATGAACAGCGGATATTTAATACTTTAGAATATACTAAGAAGAAAGGAACTTCAGAATTTAAATAACTTTTCCTTAAAAATTAGACCAGAACTAATAATTGCGAATTTTCTTTTTACAATTTTGCGAACTTTCTGTGATTCTGTGATTCATTCTTTTTAAAGTTTTAGATTTCGATAGAAATAATTTATATACACATTTTTGATTTTCTAAACTTTTGATTTTGAGAGAAAAAAAGGTTCATGGATTTTTTTTGGGGCCATTGGAGTACCAAAACAAGTTACAATTTTCGAAAAATATAAAAAAACATCATACAGGAGAGTTGCCAAAAAAGGTACAATTTTGCACCAGGCTCCGCAAATCACACTTTTTTTTGCTCACCCTGTATGTAAGTTTAATAAAGTTAAGCCTGCCTCTGCAGGGGCGGATCCAGCTTTTTAAAAAGGGGGGTCAAAGTCTGAATAATATTGGATATAGTACCGAGCGAAACGTAGTGAGCGAGGGGGGGAGCAGGAGGGCGTTGCCCACCGCAAATTTTTAAAAAGAAATAAGCATTAAAATATTACTCATAAAAAAATATATTTTTATTTCCATTGGCATTACATAATTTCTAATTACTGCAATTTTACATATTGTTTATAGGGTTTCCACGAAACAATCAATTCTCTTGCGCAACAGTTGCGTGGTTTTGCACGAAGTGACTTTTTTGCACGAATTTCCGCATCATTTTCATATCAATACGAAACCAGTTTTGCAGGAAATGCGCATTCATTCTAAATAAATAATTTTTTTGCAAAAAAATCCGCATTAATACAAAATTTAAGTCGGAATTTTTTCATTTGCATGAATACAGGCCATTTTTGCATATCATTTTGCAATGCCCATGATTACGAAAAATTGAAGTTTTGTTCAGCATGAAAACGAAATTAAGCAATAATATTTGTTGCATGCCATATATATATATAGTACATAAATATGAAAGATTTTAATATTTGGACATGATGGTGTGAATTTATAGTTTCAGTAAAAAACAACTTCCATCTAACCCTGCTCGTCTCCTTAAGTTCAGACTGGACTGATGATTAGTGAATGTGATTATGATTAACTACTTCCTGAGTAACTCAGTTACTACTTTAGATTGATTGCCGAAAACCTGAGAATTGGGGCTCATTCGGCCAGCATGTGTGAGCGCCGAGCGGTATATAGTTGACTCTGAATCTGATTGGCTTAATTTCCTGGAATTGTTTCTCGAAATTTAACAAAATAAGGAAATAGCTTGAAATAACGAAATAGTAGGAAATAACGAAATACGCAAATACCAAGATTTTCTTTAGAATTTTCTCGAAATAGCTTTAGCGCATCATCGAAATTTCGTGCAATTTTTACTCAAAACGTTAGCAAATCTTTGCGCAATTTTTGCACGATTTTTGTGCAAAATTTTTTGACTGGAAACCCTAATTGTTTTAGATTAAGATATTAACTGCAAAAGGTTCATGGTGTTTTTCATGTGAATAATTATAAGTTACAAGTTAAATACCTTCAAAAGATGCGATTTCAAGATTGTAGAGTTTTAATCTGTTCTTAACTCATATTCTTTGTGATTAACCTTGTAGGTTTAAATATAGCGATGGGCAATTGCTTCGTTTTACAGAAACTTTTAATATTTTTGGAGTTTTAAAAGATTTACGGGTTAAACGATTTGAAATTGTCTACTGCAGAAGTTTACTACTATCAAACATGCAAATTTGTTATCCTAGGTGAAAACATAAAGCAAAAACGAATTAAAAACGATTGTTTAAAAAACCCAAAAACCATCTTTTTTGTCTAATATTTTCTTCGAGTGTACACACTGTCACACAAAAATTGACATTTACATCAAAGTACTTTATATTCCCAAGAGAATAGGCTGATTTGATTTAAGCATTAGTTTTGTTAAAGCATATTAAAGTATCTGCTGGAAAACAAGTTACAGTATACTTTCAGGTTAGTCTCCAGAAAAGGCGGGGTCAAAAGATGCTCTTAGCCCCCCTTTTTCAAATTAAGGGGGTCGTCGACCCCCTGGCCCCCCTGGATCCGCGCCGGTGCCTCTGGCTCTGGGGGCCTAGGGAGTGCACGCGTCTAAGGGGGTACAGGGGTACCGGCCCCCACTACGCCCCTGCGTGCATGTTACAAAAGCGAAGGATTTTCTTTTAAAAAGCCTAGTATATATATAGTATATCTAATAAAAAGTGCAATGTTTGCAAGCAGATTCCATAATTTAATTCTCGTTATCCGTGGACCGTGAAACCTGAAAGAAGAGAAAAAAATATGATAAAATGCTTATATTTCTGACAAACCCTAAAAAGTAAAATTCCAGCTTTATAGTGTTGAATGTTTTTGGAATTGGATCCAAATCCTTCGGTGAGTTTTCGTTTGATTCTGACTCATACGGGATAGGATTGAGGGACCAATAGGATTGTTAGTTTGAAATGCAGGGACCAATAGGAAGGCTGGCCGTATCTCCGGTAACAGAATAACATTTCTCCTTATCGCTCAGGGTAGCCACATTGGTGTTTTCTCGGCTTTTTGTGTCTTTTAGTCCTCTTGGGTGAGTTTTTTTACTTAAGGATTTTTAGATGTTTTTCTTCTTTTCTTTATTTTTTTTATCAGAAAAAATTTGAAAAAAACTTGAAAAATAACTCCGAAAAAAAACCTTATATTACGTCTTATATCTAGAATTTATACACATCGATTGTTCTGAGATATTCATGTGATTCATTAGGATTGTTAGTTTGAAATGCAGGGACCAATAGGAAGGCTGGCCGTATCTCCGGTAACAGAATAACATTTCTCCTTATCGCTCAGGGTAGCCACAATGGTGTTTTCTTGGCTTTTTGTGTCTTTTAGTCCTCTTGGGTGAGTTTTTTTACTTAAGGATTTTTAGATGTTTTTCTTCTTTTCTTTATTTTTTATCAGAAAAAATTTGAAAAAAACTTGAAAAAAAAACTCCGAAAAAAAACTTATATTACATCTTATATCTAGAATTTATACACATCGATTGTTCTGAGATTTTCATGTGATTCATGAAATTTTCAAGTTTTTTTTTTTATTCCAGGTAGTTGGCAACCCATCTGGTCCTGGCAAGTGGCAACTCTGGTCTGTGCAGTCTCTGGACCAGGCCTGTTCTGGACTGGAGTCTACTGTCTAGAGTCTTTTTCTATTGTTGTGTCCCTGACTCATTGTGCGGTGTCAGTGACCGATTGAAACGGATTGGGTTTAGAATAGATAGCTCACATTACAAAATTTGAATTAATCACATTACATAGATTGCACTTTGCAGTTCAGTTAAGAGAGATGTTTAGTGCGCTTCAGGCTTTTGACGTCACATATTATGTAGACTTTGAATTCGGCCTAAAAATGCCGGAATTTGTGAATGCTCTCGCTCAAGCCTAAGATGCCTGATGCATAATCATCATGCCTATTCTAGGGTACATATATCATGTAATTAAGTACGTCTTGATAGAGTTAAATAAAAGGTAATTTCCTAGAGAATTCGCTATTTGGATCCCCTGAGCCCGAAATTTAAAAGAGTATCGTTGAACAGAACTCCCGAGTTACTTTTTTGGGGTCTTAGTATTTTTGTAGATTTTGATTTAAGAGATT
>NW_019396450.1:151887-204150 GCF_000591075.1 Eurytemora carolleeae | reverse complement strand
CCCCCCTCCACACCTACTCCTATGAAAGTTTCAGAATATCAAAGATATGTCACTCATAAGTTCATAACCTTAAAAGGCCTGTATATTTCCATCGAGTTGCAAGGCCGATTTGCTTCAGAGACCTCAAAGAAAATTGTAAGAATTAAACACTTTTTAAGCTTGGAAAACAACGATATCTTCCACATAATTAATTTTCCTTGCATTATCAAGGTTTACAATATACCTTTGTAAATAGGCGATGTCGATCTGTAAACGGAAAGTCGCTTGTAATAAAAACAGTGCCATTAAAGGGAGTGACCGGCTAGAGATGGTAGTTGAGCTGAGAATGCAGTATTGTAGATATTTTTTAGGATTCATTTGAGACCTATCAGACGTTTTTACGGTGTATACATTTTCAGCAAGAGCGCAATCTTTAAAATCCTAATCCATCGTCCATTTTGCATTTATGATGATTTGGAAAATCTTTTATAGCTGTATTTTCAATAACGACGAAAAATGTAACAAAAAATCTACAATTGTTTAGGAACATATAAAAAAAGATTACTTATTGTCGAAAATAAATAGTCTTATTCAGATATTTGTTTCTGTAATGTCGCATTGTTCACAAAGATTTTTCGTAGATTTCCTGGATTTTTTAACGGAAAGACGACATTTTAAGAATATCAAGAATTTTGCGAACAAAGAATAAGAAGTTCATTATAAAGATGAAATAAAAATAATTGATTTAACATTGATTTACGAACAAATTTCTATTGAGAAATAAGTTTCTAAACATTTAATTAGTTCTATGCAGAATGTTTGTTATATTTTTTGTCGTCATAAGTCGTTATTGAAATTTTTTTTTAAACTGATTATCCAAAAATATCATCCTTCTAAAATGGACGATCCATGAGGATTTTAAGATTTAATTTGCGCTCTTGCTGATCACATATACACCGTAAAAACGGCTTGTATAGGTCTTAAATGAATCCTAAAAAATTTCTCTACAATATAGCATACTCTGCTCCAATATACCACCTTTATGCTTATAGTTACAGATTTCATAATCAAAAGCTTTAGGTTTTACAATATATATAGATACAGGTTTCAAAATATCAATAGTTACAGGTTTCATAATATTAATATTTATAATTTCATAATATTAATATTTAAAGGTTTCATGATATTAATAGATACAGATTTCATAATATCAATAGTTGTAGGCTTCATAATATTGACAGTTACAGGTTTCATAGTATTAATATTTTAAGGTTTCATAATGTTCATTGATACAGATTGTATTATATTAATAGTTACAGTTTTCAGAAAACCAAAAGTTACAGGTTTCATAACATCAATAGATAAAGCTTTCATAATATCAATAGTTGTAGGTTTCATAATATCAATAGTTACAGGTTTCATTATATTGATAGTTAAAGCTTTCATAAAATCAATAGTTACAAGTTTCATAAAATCAATAGTTGTAGGTTTCTTAAAATCAATAGTTAAAGGTTTTATAAAATCAATAGTTATAGGTTTCAAAATATTAATAGTTACAGGTTTCATAATATCAATAGTTGTAGGTTTCATAAAATCAATAGTTAAAGGTTTCAAAATATTAAGAAATACACGTTTCATAATATTGATAGTTACAGGTTTCATAGTATCAATATATCAATAGTAACAGGTTTAATAATAAT
The DNA here is from genome assembly GCF_000591075.1 of Eurytemora carolleeae. Classification (NCBI taxonomy): domain Eukaryota; kingdom Metazoa; phylum Arthropoda; class Copepoda; order Calanoida; family Temoridae; genus Eurytemora; species Eurytemora carolleeae. The sequence goes on along the minus strand of NW_019396450.1, from coordinate 202,471 downwards.
AACAGTTTTTTTTTTAACTATTCTTGAACTTATTGAACGTCATGTCCCAATTTTATTTGTAATTAATCTGATCATTTAGAAGAAACTGCAGAGGAACATGGTGACAAGACCCAATTACGGGATTCTAAGAAAGAGGAGCTCTCTGAAGGAATAGAAGAGAATTGTAGAAAAGATGAAATCATTTCCAAACTGAAGAATACACCTAGAAAAAAGTACCCCCCAGGTCACAGAGCTTAAATCTAAATTTTTCATTTATGCCTGGCATTGCAGTTGCGAAACTTTTCGTTTATCTCACCCCCAGGGTACCTGATAATACCTACGGGGTTTCTTAAAAATATTCTAGCAAATTTTGGTTCAAACGTTTTGTCAGCTATAGCCAAGGTTTTAATGCAAGGAAAGTTATTTCAGAGGTGTGCACATCTTTTGAACTGCAGTGTACTGTCTCTGGGCGGTAATGTAAACACAAGACTGACGTCGAAGCCTGACATGGGATTTATTTATCACATAAAAAATCAATGAACTATTCTGGTCATAGGAAACTATTATGAGAATTATCAAAATTATCAAAATTTAATGCTTTTAACCTGAGATCTGGTTTCAATATGTACGCAGAGTATACGCAACAGCAATTAACTTTCCTTGCATTACAACCTTGGCTATAGCTAACAAATATATCGTTATAAGCGAAGATATATAAATATTAAATAGGTCTATAACTACAAGGATTAGACTTGAAAAAGAATGTTAAAAGAACCGTTGACTTGTATTCAAGTGACTCCATTCAAAGAGTGGGAGGTCCGATTCTCAACGTTACCCTTTAAATTTGTGTTTGTTCAAAAGTGCATGGGATATCCAATTAAATACTTGCAAGCCAATAAAACCTCTATAGTCTATATATCTTAAAACTTCTAAATCAGTTAAATGTTAATTTAGTATTAGTGTGAATGTGGCACTCCCTTCTTTACTAGAGAGTCTCTAAGTTTTTTGCTTTTATTTATTTATGAAATTTTTTTTTTATTTTTGGGAAAGACAAATTTTGAATTTTCTGTTTTGTTTCTTTTTGCAACACCAACAGTTTTAAATATGTTTTATGAAACGGTGGGTTGTATTTTTTCAATTGCACTTTTTCAGGACGAATTTTCTACCTCTACACTTCAGGTACTCCTCCTTCAGCCCCCCATCCATCTGTCCGTTAAAAATATATCTGCCTCCAAAAAGTTTCGCTTAATTTTTCTCCAATGAAAACATGATTGTATCCTCATTGCTGTAATGTTCAAAACAGATTTCAAAATAAATTTTTAAGCCATTTTGAGCTTGATTTTAGAACGTAAATAAGAAAATGAAATTTAGTAAAAATTATTATTTTAGAGTTTGATTCATGAAATATATTTAGGGTCAGGGCTATGGTGAAGATTAGTAAACATGGTCCAGAAGCACAGTGGGCTGAGATACTTGAAACTCCAGGTTAGAATATTGAAGCACAGTAGGTTAGGATATTTGAAAGTAAGAGAGACAGTTAGTTATACTGAAGCACAGTGGGCTGAGATACTTGAAACTCCAGGTTAGAATATTGATGCACAGTAGGTTAGGATATTTGAAAGTAAGAGAGACAGTTAGTGATATTGAAGCACAGTGGGCTGAGATACTTGAAACTCCAGGTTAGAATATTGAAGCACAGTGGGCTGAGATACTTGAAACTCCAGGTTAGAATATTGAAGCACAGTAGGTTAGGATATTTGAAATTAAGAGAGACAGTTAGTGATATTGAAGCAGAGGGGTTAAAAGCAAGAAACTCGAGGTAATTTCTGTAACATTCCATCAACAAAACGACATGTTAAGTTTTCTAATATTCCATTTTGGCAACTAAAAAAACTTCTTTACTAGTATAGACAGTCCCAACATTTCACTACTTTTTTTGGCCTATGTGTTTAAAATTCTCAAGTACAGGGTTAACCACAAACAATGAGACTTCAATGATTATCTAAAACTCTTTTTTTAAAGCGATTTTAAAGGTGAATTTCAATGGTGTATTAAAAGATGTCAAAGAAATACACAAGTTTACAGTTGCGGGGAACCGTGAATGTGGCAAAAAAGACGTGAACAAATTCCTATGATCTTCGTAGTCTCATCTGTTTTGGGTAACCCTGTATGATGCATATCAAGCCATTTTTGCCATTTTTGAATGTGGTAATTGGCAAAAAGCTTGATAAATTTGTTTCTATTGTTCCAAAAATAAATTAAAAAACTTAAATTTTAGGAATGAAAAATATTGCTCCTCTTAAACGCCTGAAGCCCGGCTGGACGATGGGAAATATTGTGTCTAACGGTGAAGACAAATCCAACAATATTATCTACTTTGTCCGAATACAATCTGAAGCAGGGGTGTATATTTTCTTGAAAAATCATTACAGCCCCCCCCTTTAAAAAATCATTTCCCCCCTAAGTTTATTCGCTGGATTCAGAAAATGAATGGTTTTAGAGGAAAATAAGTTAATTTTTGGGTAAAAAGTATCTGCAAGAACGAAAAACGTACTTTTTGATGTCCAATTTTAATTTATTTCCGGATATGATAAAATATCGTTTCCCCCTGAAAATTATAAAAAATATACACCCATGATTTGAAGATGTTGAAGGAAACAATTTGTTTCTGCACAGCAGAAACCTGCCATGTACAGATCAAATCTTTAAGCTGCAGTACGGTACAGAGATCTACTTCAAGGTAGGGGATTAAACTCATTTTAGGGCGCATTCAGACCTATGACACTGCGTTACACTGTACAATACATTGTATCATTTCGGGCCATAAAAACATAATTTGACATTTCGGGCCATAAAAACATAATTTGAAAAAAAAAACCTTTATAATTATCAACTGCACGGAGGAGGGGGGGGTCACAATACAGTAATTGATTGTTACCTACAGGGTTACCCACTAAGGATGAGACTTTAAGAGACAACTGAGCAGAATTTATCTTGTCAGTTTTCTTATATTCATGGTTTTTGCAACTGTAATCTTGCGTCGTTATTGGCCAAATTATTGAAAAAGCCATTGCAAGACACTAAAATCAAGGCAGTAGACTTGATTCAACCTAGCTTAGAATAATCATTTTTCAGGCAGTCTTTTCAGTATCATCCTTTTGAGTAACCATGTACAATGTAAATAAATGCTTGAATGTGTTGACCGTAAATAAACAGGGTGTCACACATAACATGACAGTTTGTAAATAGTTTAGAATGTCTTCTTCCAGAATTTCTTAAGTTGTTTAATACCAAAGACAATAATAGAAATATTATGTAGGAGTCATATTATTGTAAAATAGTAAAATATATTTGAGCAAAAGATTTTTTTAAGGAAAAAACTCCAAACAGCCTTTAATATCTAATACAGTGTATGGAAGACGACATTTAAAACTATTTACCAACTGTCATCAATAAAAGTTTCAAGAGTACCGTTGTGAATCGGGCATGTCCCTTCTTTTAATGCAAGGTCCTTTTAAACTATATTTTAATTACTTAAATAAATAAAGGAAAGAGAGCGTCAAAGTGGAGACTGTAAAGAGATTGGAGAGGTGGAGATAAACAAAAGAGTTTATAACCTGGAAGAACTCTTCTCCAGGATAGAGGAGAAGGTGGAGGAGTGTAAGAAAGAGGTTGAGATAACTCCAGTTCTGCTCTCTACTCCAGCCTGGGAGTTTTTAGGTTGGAGATTAATCAAATCTATATATATTATATACTTTGCTTGTCTGTCTGTCCGTTTGTATCCAATAAACGTCAAAGGGCTGAACCGATCCGGCCCAAATTTTTTGTGTGAACTCACGTGACCCAGGGAAGGTTTATGGGTGATAGAATTTTTTAAAAATTTACTCCATCAAAATTCTATTTTTAAAAATTTGAAAATCCACGATTTTTTTATAAAATCCGCGGATTTTTTGTTTTTGTTTGTTTTTCTTTTACAATGTAAACAAAGAGAACGTGTAAATTGAATTGGAAGCTAAAAGCCTGAGATGGAATTTAAAGAATTTGAGCCGCGGTTTAAATCCTCCAAAACCCGGTTTAAATTAAGCGCCGGCTTAAATCTTGAAACATTTGATACAATTTGAACTGGAACCAACCATATTTAAACCGCGGCTTAAATTTAAACCGCCGCTCAAATTCTTTAAATTCGGCCACTGGTTATTTATATTAGTTCCCAGTAATGATTCTTCTGTTCAAAAACATATAGTCATTTTTCTCAAAGAAAGAGCCTTTTTTTTCTTTTATCATTTTTTTCAGTTCTCGGCTAATTGTTGCAAATATAAAACATTTTTCCATTTTTTGAACAAAATTGTGACAATATTAAATCCCTGATATTTACATTGCAAACATAGGGATGCAATCTAATTGATTGCAAATTTGTATGCCAAGAAGTTGCGGATTTACAACTCCAAGTACATTAATTATGTTTGATTTTTGAAATCAAAAACATGTGTTACAAAGCTTAACAGATTCTTTAGTTTTTAAAACCTGAACAAGGTTGATTTTATGTAAATTAAAATGTTACATTTTGTTTAGAGTAGAAAAACTCCGTAAAAAAATGAAGTTGAAAAAATTGTACACATCTCTTCAGTCACAACAAGGATGCAATAAATACATATACATTTCTAGGTTCAAGGTTGACGGTGGAGAACATGAAGAGGTTTATCTCTTTACAAAGACGATTATTCTCCATGAGATTAATCTCCACGAAGCTCCTCCACCAAGTTCTAGAGGTGTCCTGTTCAACCTTGATATTCAACCCTAGATCAGGGATCATAAAGGTAAACCTCATCATTCAATTTAATTCGTTGTCTCTGCTGTCTTCATTTCCTTTCAAAGTAGTGCCTGTTTATCATTTTAATTGTTTTTCTTTGCATATTTTTATCATAAAATTTGTCATAGTGAAATGAAAGCAAATGTTTTTGATATCTTAACATGTGCTTACACTGGCAAATTTTTACCCTGATAGAAAATATATGCAAAACAATGAATGATAGTTTTTGGTTCGTTTTCCCATTTTATTAAGGATTCACACATTGTAAAGTTTAATAAAGCAAACCTCAACAGAATAAAGTTTTGAAATGTTGGAAGTTTTATTTTAAAATGTTAAAAGAAATAAACCAGAACAATTCACAACACTATGTCCTATAGTCACTTTTAATGGGAAACCAAAACTGAAAATCATCCTTACTAACTAGATAAATAAAGGATATCGTAGTTATTCTTTATTAGACAAAGGTTTAAAGGGTATGGGTGTGAATCAAATAAAGAAGTGGATTCTGTCCCTTTCACACGGGCAGCCGTAGTAGATTTGAATTTCCTGCCGGGTCAACCTTTCCGGTCTCAGTTTGTACTGTATCGCCCGGACATTGGGTAAAAAAAGCAGACACTCAATAGGACTAGCCGGTGCAACACGGTTGACGCGGTCAGACTAGGTTGAATTTACTTTTACTCAAGGGTCAGAGGTGCGTGTTCACTGTTCATGAGCATTTTCTTTTTTGATACTAATATTCTTAATTGATATAGTCAAGGGATGAAAAACTCACAAGACTTTTTCTTTCTGAAACCCCAGAATAAGTAGTGACTCATGTTTACATAAACATGTACTTGTTTATTTTCTCTGACATCAGCAGGATTATTTTGATAACAGTTTTTCTACATAACAAGTATTGTTTTTATGATAAATCGAAAGATAAGCGTCTTATGATTTAAAATACGAATTTGCAAGATAAATTAACCTAAAAATATAACCTTCTATTGAATTTTTAGTACTATAAAATTTATACTTTAAGTAGTAATCTCTGGTTGTTTGTTTGTCCGATTATAACTCAAGAACTCCTGGACGGATTTGCTTCAAATTCTTATTGGGGGACTCGGTATAACCACGGGAATGTTGTTAGGCCGACTAGGAAAACTAAGTTTCCAGGCAGAGCTGGGTACCCAAGTTAGTTTTTAAATAGAACTTTTCAGAGCTTATACAGACAAGTCCAGGGATAGCCTTTGTTACACAGAAAGGATAAGTCAAGAGTAGTCCTTGCTATGCAGATAGGATATGTCAAGGGTAGTCCTTGTTATGCAGATAGGATATGTCAAGGGTAGTCCTTTTTATGCAGATAGGATAAGTCTAGGGTAGTCCTTTTTATACAGATAGGATAAGTCTTGTTATGCAGGGGTATTCTTTGTTTTATTGATAGAACAAATACAGAGATAGAACAAATATAGCAGTATTCTTTATTTTACAGAGAACAAATCCAGAGATAGTCTCTGTTTTACAGATAGAACAAATATAGCAGTAATCTTTGGTTTACAGACAGGAAAAGCCCAGAAAGATTCTTTGTTTCAGCTCTTTTTTAACTTTAAAAAATATTATTTCATTTTAAGTTATGCGGTTCTGCTTTTCAGCTTTTCTCTTAATTGAAAAAATTGCATAATATTATAGTTGTTTCCAATAGTTTCCGTTGTCATTTTCATATCTTTGCTTTTGCTTACAAAACAAGTAGAAGACAAACTCCTCGTCTCCACGTGAGACCTAAACACAGACTTTATATACACATACTTTTCATAAGCACTTACGGGATAGGCTAAGTAGGCCTATAGTTGTCCCAGCACGACATGCTACATTTCCATGAAAGGTTTTTGACTGCCATCTTATGGCCACTTCTTGCAATACCTGTTTAGGGGTTAAGGTTTACAATTCTTCAAGAAAAACTTTGACTTTTAACAGAAATTTATTCTATTTTTGAAGGTTTTGTATTATGTATCCAAAGGACCCTTATATATCCCAGAATACATACGTCTTGTCGTGTACTCCAGTTGTACACGATGGAACCTGCTNGATAGGGTTAATAGATCTCCGCATTCTCTCATCTCTGGACTTAACTCTCAACAGCTTGTTTTTGCTCTCTAACATTACTTTTAAATCTATGCAGATGTTACACAATATGGAATAATTAAAAATAATAAGAAATAAAAAATGAACCATTAGAATTGCCATCCTGCACCCCTCCTAGTTTTTGATACGTTTCCCCTAGGAACCCAAACAATTTTGTTCCCCTTAAGGAATTGAGTCTTTGCCGCAAACTCTGATTTTCTAAACCTTATATGTTTGCAACCCAATGTCGTATATCTTAGATATTTCAAACTATGAATTCTGTTAGACTAATTAACCAAAGTTTGAAAAATCATTAGTCTATACCATTAGGTTGCAAAGATATAGGGATTAACAAATTTGAGTTCTTGGCAAAGACTCATTTCCTTTGCTCATTTTTTCTAATTCGTCACGAAAATAAAACCTCCTGATAACCTGAAAAGGTTATATTTCAAAAATGATTGTTTTTCTTCAGAATCCCCCATATAGTGCAATGATGCATGTATGTGTTTACCATGCCTACCTATGCTTTTTTTAAGTTCAGGCTGTTGAATTTTTACATTTTCAGGTTATTGAATGATAAAAGTTATTTTTCTATTTCGCTAAATAAACTGTGATCATTAAATATTTTATTAACGCTTAAATGGCATTTATTAACTAGAATCGTTCAAAAGAAAAGTTTGTAATTTTTATATTTATTTGTAAATGTTACGATAAAAATATCTGTGAACATGTTTAAGGATCGAATTTGATGAATTGGAGAGGTCGCTGAACTTTAACTTTGAATCCGAGATTCAATATTTGAACCGGTGCGGCAATCAGCGACCTAGTTTAAAATCATTAAATATGGTCCCAAGGCTCATTTTCCATGTTAAACAGTTCACAATTAAAAAATCTTCATTGACCGTGGACGTTTTAAAAAAAAATTGAACAAGACGACTTTTATTTCTCTTTATTCTGATAATTGTGTATATTAAGGAGTACATACACTATACAGTCTTCGTCGTACATATCAATACATACAGTCTTCGTCGTACATATCAATACATTGAAGACGACTGTCTATTTTAACTTGGATTTTTACCATCCCTACAAACAGCAAATGATACACAAAAACATGGAAACAAAGAGAATCTGTCAATTAACAGCTTCTTTTTGTATACTTACAAAATTGTTATATGAAAAAAGCGTCATAGAGACCAAAACTCACAGGAAAGTCGTCTTCATTGTATTTTTTTTCATTCTGTAATTTTGAATATATGTTCAGGAGTATATAGAGGGGTTGGAGAAGGATGAAGACCGTGTGGAGATATTTGAATATTTTCATGAATTAATGGAATATATTCCTCAGATTTCAAGCAGTATTATTCAGCTTATACAGGTCAATTTTTTATTTTATACTACGAATTTAAAGAATTTGAGCTAGGTTGCTAAACTACATACCGTCGTTTCAAATACTTGTCTGCAGTTTTGCAGTGCTGTTTGAAACTTATTTGAAAGAAGGACGGTATTATACTTACCGGCCTCAAACTACCTCGAATACTGAAACTATACGGGGCGTGGCAAAGGTAGGACATTGGATCGTTGATTCAGAATTTGTCAATGTCCTACTCGTGATGTAACCAACTAAACTACATGTAGATTAAAATTGGAGAACTACAGATACGTGTTTAAATCGACGGTAGGTTGTTAGGTGAACTAGCTTGAATGCGTTAAATTTGGTGCCAGGTCAAGCAGGTCCCTGTTCCTAATATAGGTAATAAAGAAAGTTCCTTTTTTGCGCGCTATTCCTTTTTGGCGTTTTTTTTTAAATTGATAATTTTCTATTTTCTAAGCTTCAGAGAATAAACTTAAACTTGATTTATATTTAAATTTGAAGTGGGTGAAGGGAGAGTGGTTTATTTTTTAAGAATATTCTCCCCTGTAAACCTACTTTAGGCTCTAAAATAAAGATGTGGAAAAACTTTATTTGTAGGTGTTCACTGGACGGAAAGTAGAATCCCCCCTGGTTTCTGTTTACTATCAGATGTTGAAGAATATCACGAGAAATTATATGAAAGAGCTTCAAATACAGGCAAACAGTAAACTTCTATAATCAAGATTCATTGTAAAGGAAATTTGCAATTTTTTCGAATTTTCTACTTTTCAAAAAAGTTAATAATCCGTTAAAATGAGGAAGCTGTTCTCCCTTTTACTTAAGAATTGTCACTAAAAATTTTGTAAAAATGGTATCTCCAGAAATGTTAAGAAATGTATTTTTTGTTTGAATAGTTCAGTAACAAATTACAAACACCCAACACGCCATTTAATGATTAAAAGAAATAAGAAGCCGACGATAAATCTGTTTTTTCTTTTTGACATTTCTGATATTTTTGTTTTAATTTCTGAAATGTTTCTGTTTGAATAAGACTACCTGTTTCCTGGACTACAGCCAGCTGCCACTAATCCCAACACAAGAAGAGATATTCTCCCATACCAATATAATGTTCCAGGTGAATCCCATTATTAAAGATATTCTCCCAAACCAATATAATGTTCCAGGTGAATCCCATTATTAAAGATATTCTCCCAAACCAATATAATGTTAAAAGTGAATCCCAATATTAAAGATATTCTCCCAAACCAATATAATGTTAAAAGTGAATCCCAATATTAAAGATATTCTCCCAAACCAATATAATGTTAAAAGTGAATCCCAATATTAAAGATATTCTCCCAAACCAATATAATGTTAAAAGTGAATCCCAATATTAAAGATATTGCACATTTTATTGGATTAATTAACGGGCTCGTTTTTGGATGATTATGTGAAGACGATTTTTGATTTCAATCTTATTCATAACTTCTCACCTTTGGTAATTTCGAAATGTTTGTTCAGAGCAATCTGTCCCCTGTGCGACCCTTCAGCCCCTACCCGGACGAGGAGGACTACATGGAGGTCTACTTCAGGCTGCAGAGAACTGACGGGTTCAATGCCATTATCAAGGGGATCAAGTAAGTGATGTTTAAATACAAATTTAGCATTTCTAGGAAGTTGGAGTTTTAAGCTTTTTTTTACTTTTTAATTGGGTAGTGTACTTTTCACTTCCTTATACCCATAAAACTGTGGAATAGAAAGACGACTGTTGGAACTTAATTTATAATACAACTTGTTTAGTGTATACAGCACCATTAAACTTCAAAAGTTAGGTTGAGCTCAAATGCTGTTAATCCCTGTTTGGTTTAACATGATAACATGGCAATCCATTTTATGTTTCTGCATTCATAAATCGTGAACACTTCATTCAATCTTGATTACTTTCAGAGATTTCAACGAAGGGAAACTGGATCATAGAGACATGAACGTGTACGAGCAGGTTTACCTGCGAGGTATAGCAACTCAGCAGAACGGATATGCATTCCTGCTTCAAGTCCAATCTATGCGGAAAGTTAAGGTACTATCAATTTTTTTCTAAAGAGTTTTGTTAAATGTTTAAAATTTGATGTGTGCCGATTTTGTTAGATATTAAGATTAGGTTTTTTTATCTAAAACAGTTACAGGTGGGTACTCATCAGTTAAGTCACTGTCAATGTTTACAATTTTCAGGAAAGGTTTGATTTACAGCTAGAATCAGAAAACCGTGGAATAGGAAGACGACATTAAAGTATTTAAAAGTGTACTTGATGTTGTTACAAAGCAAATAGTTTTATTTGTTTTTATTAACTCACCTATTGCAAAAATGATGTGTTACAAATCCATTGGACTAATTAAAGTGGATTTCCTATTCCAGAGTTTTCTGGTACACACTTAGGTGCCAATATTTTAATGGTTGAAATTCTTTATCTTAATCTATCTCATGTCTCACCCTGTAATTAAATACAAGTGTAGGACCTGAGTAAAACTAAGTTTCTGTTGACCGGAAACCTGCTCTGCCTCTCAATAGAGGGAGATTTCTCAGATGCCATCTGGGCAAAGGTAGATTTTATTATTTTTTTAAACTTTTCATTTATCATAAGATATTGTCATTTTCCCTTGCTTGCTTTTTTCTGCTACATAACTTTTAAAGCTAGATTAATTCATTTGTAATTTGTATTTATTCATTTACAATTGTTTGCTAATAATGAACACTGTGCATTAAATCATCTAGCTTTTGATTTGAACTAACACTTTACTCAAAACATTGCCCTTATATCTTTGAAACCATTACTTTAGGGATTTTAAGTTAACACTTGAACACCTAATTCTTGAAGTTTATTACTCTCCGGAAAATTTAAACAGTGGTTAAACATAACTTAGAATTGTCGTAGGAGGCTGATTTTTTGCATGCAAACTCAGAATTATGTATATCACATGCATTTTTTGGTTTTGAAGGAATCTGAGCAAAAGTGGGCGCGCGCGCGCTTTTTGTGAAGCTTCGCGCCCATCTACGAGTTTAACTTTTAATTGTTGCTCTTCTATCGATATTTTTTTTGGAAAAAAAGAAATCTTTAAAAAGCTAATTTTTTAATTCTGTCCATCTATAAACCTTCCCTTGGGTCATTGGAAATCCCGAAGAAAATTTGGACCCGATCAGTTCTATGGTTTTGACGTATGGGTTTTAACTTAGATTTTAATTTTATTTGTTTCTTTTTATCATTTTTTTCGTGGATTTTAATAAATTGTTTATTCTGATCATCCTTAAACCTTTCCTGGGGCCATTTATTGGTTACATACAAACAGACAAGCAAAGTATATATCTTTTTAACCTTTACATTTTGACACCAAAACATACATATATATGCTCTAATAATAGACTGTGACTACTATGTGTTCTTAGTAGAATATTTTAGGATAATTATGGTTGAATCTCCTAACTTCTACAAAGCATATGGCCCAGTACTAGCTGCTTTACAGTCCTATAACATGAAAGATCTACCAATAAAGGATACTGTTGTTAGGTAATATTAATATTGATTAAATAATTAATATTAAAATTGATATTAATTAATAATATTACACATTTGAATATTTAAGTAAACATGATAATGCAATACAACTAATTGCACATCTAAGTTCGTAAGTTTCATTCAGTTCGGTGCTAAAAGGCATCTTAAAAAGAACCGTTATCGTAATTCCAAGTAGCATGTCATTTAGAGAAGTGCATGCTCAATTCACAACGGTACCCAATGTGGATGAAATTGTCGATTTTCTAGCTTAAAAAGTGCTTGATTCTGAAAATTTGCTTCATCGTTTCTTGATGCACAAGCCATTTCATAGAGAAATGACAACTTAAAATAATCCAATTATAAAAGAGAAGGTGTTGGATATCTTTTGATCAGACAAAGCTCTGTAGGGTACTTTTGTGAATAGAACATGGCACTTCATAATTGGTTGGTCACTTCTTAAATCCCTGTAATGTAGAAACTAAAGGTTTGCATTTAAAGGACTATGTGTTATTCAAAATGACCCTAGCAATGATGGCAATGTCCGATTTAAAATTCGGTGATGGTGATGGACCAAACCTCTGTAGAGAAAAAAAAAGTAGATGTTAGTTCCACATTATATTGAAAATATATTTCGGTCTAGGTTGATCCTTGTCAGTTCTAATGATATATAATCATCAAAATCAATGTTAAAACCCACAAGAAAATATACAAACCAAAAGATTAAATTGTTTTTAAATGGGCTGTCAAATGGACAAAAGGGAAACGAACTCAGATGGAAAAAAAGATTATTTTGAAAGGAATTAAGTCTTTGCCACAAATTCAGTTTTTGTAAAACCTATATCTTTGCAACCTTATGATGTAAACTTTTGATATTTCAAACTTACATTATTTGATCTAATTATAGCATTCATAGTTTGAAATATTAAAGGACTACGACATTGGATTGCAGCGATATTGAAATTAGAAAATCAGATTTTGTGGCAAAAACTCAGTTCCTTTACTTTTTGGAAGAATGTTTTAAGAAAGTTATTATTCCTTGTTTCTGTCATGAAGATAAAAACAAACTGTTTAGTTTATATATAGTGTATAAAGTAGTGGTGGGGGTCGATCTAATCAACGAGCTTTTACGTAAATCAGGGCTCCCCCTGATTTACGTAAAAGCTTGTCTTAGGAGGGGTATTTAAACCTTTTAAAGAATTGGAAATAAACAATACTCTTTTAAAACTAATATTGAATGAAAACTAATCTTTTTCTGTTCATTCCTGTGAGTTCAGTCATAAAATCTCTAATGTATTTAGATTCTCGTACTTCTCGTAAACTTCTCCAAGGTCCCAAACCTTCTCTAGTACGCTAACTTTTAGATGGTAGAGTTCAGGAAGGTTAAAATGTTCTCTTGTAGGCTGGTTTGTATGGAGATTTCTAATGTAACCAATATGTTCTCTCACTCTTTCATCTAAAGATCTTGTTGTCTGTCCTATATATTGTAGTTTACACTGTTCACATGTAATACAGTAAAGTACATTTCTGGTCTTACAGTTGAAAGTTCCATTAATCTCAATCTTCTTGCTGGTATTAGAGGATTGTATATAACTGTTCCAGGCTCTATGTAGGGACAAGTTGAGAGTCCACAATTGAGTCCACAATTGAGTCCACAATTGATGAATTGTAATCCCTGCTGAGAAGAAAATTCGTACAATTCTCTATGTATGTAAATAATGTATGTTGTTAGAGATATGTGCTGAGTGGCAAGATGATAGAAGTAGGTACATACATCTATCTGTGGGTTTTCTGTAGAGATCTAGTATGATTTTTCCATATTCAATGTACAGTTTTGTGTCAAGGAATGGAATACTTTTTGTTCTGTGGCACCAACAGTCATGTTCATCCTTTAAACCACAATAAAATGGAGAACTATGTTCTAGAGTAAACTTGATTGTAGGATGAAATTTGTTGACATCATCCAGGAATTGAAATAATTTATCAATAGAATCTATCCAGATTCCAAAACAATCATCCAGAAATCTTTTCCAGATCTTCAGGGGGCACTCATCAGTTCGTTTGTATGTATTTGGAAGTTTCACAATTTGGTCATCAAGCTTAGCCATAAAAATGTTTGCATAGGAAGGGGCTGGATGTATTCTCATTGCTGTTCCTATCAATTGTTTGTAAAGTTTCATTCTCTTTACAACGTTACCCCCGAAACCTTAATCTGATCAATAATGTGGAAGATATTATCGTTTGAAAAGTTTTTTATTTATTGTTAATTCTGTAAGACAAAATTAAAAAAACAGTTTTAAAAATTCTAAACATTGACAACTAATTCATACTAAATCAGACAAAGCTTTTAAGGGTATTCTTGTAAATTGAGAAATCTTTGCAAAGTCACTGGAATTACGCTTACAATTTCTTAAAACCGTTATTTCTATATTTTAGATGTGAGAACAGTGGTCCTCCATTGAACCTGGAGTCCAACAGAATAATACTTGATCCGTTTATTGAACCTGACTCTAATCTCACATCTGGAGAACCATCAGTTTCTCCGGATGATCTTGAATTTGTCAATACGTCATCAGATTCTTCTGAAGATTCTTCCGAAGATTCTTCACAACCCACAGTCGCTTCAACAGTAAGGCCTAGAAATAGGTTGAATCCGCCAGCCAAACCTATTTCTTCATTACCGAAGTTAAAGCGCTCCAATATTCCATTTATCTCATCAAACAACCTCAAGCTCAAGGTATATAACTTAATTTAATCTGAAGAAATTGAGTTTTTGACAGAAACTAAAGTTTTCTAATCCCATCGGTGCAAACCTTTTTTGTTTCAATCTTCGATTATTTGATCTAACAGAATTCATAGTTTAAAATATCTGAAGTCTACGACATTGGGTGGCAAAGATATAGACTAAAAAGAGATCAGAAAATCAGATTTTGTTACAAAGACTCAATACCTTTGCTATTTCCATTTAAAGAAATATATGACCATTTGCTGTGTGACCAGTGACTATGACCAGCTTGTAATATGTACATTGTACAGTTCAGGGTATATATTTTCTTGGAAAATTGCCTGAACTTTTTTTCCTAGATGTTCGATATGTTTTTTAGGGTTTTATTTTTTTGCGTTCTTTTTAAGCGTCCCCAGTTAAAAGGACTCATAAGTGTAATTTCAAGTGACCCTTCATGTCCGATTTACAACGGTACCTTTGACACCTTCAACTGATCAATGTTGTGGCACGTATTCTACAAGGTGTCCCAATAAACATGGGAATTCAGTGATGACTTTTATATCGTCTTTGATCCATGCGGCAATTTTTCATGAGCACAATTATTGCAGTATGCCAGCTTAAACATCTAATATCGAAAATGCCTGGTCTAGACATTTTCAAAATGGGTCTACCATTTTTGTATCTTTTTGGGAATTTGGACAAATTTCAATTTATTAATAAATCAAAACAGCCTTAATATCTAATATCTTCGTCAATGTTTAAATTACAAGAAAAGTATATAGAGTAGAGACCTCTTTATGAAAAGCTTGTCAGACATTCAGCCTTGTTTTTTTACTTTCTTTGCCATGCCTTAAATATTAGACATCAAAGACAACTTTCAAGTCGTCTCTCAATTCCCATGTTTATTGGGACAACCTGTACAAAACACGCTTTTATTGTTAAACACTTTGTTTGAAAGCTTTTTAAAAAAATGTTACTATTTACTTTCTAGAATTGGCAGAAAATTTATATTTCATATTTTTGGAAACCGTTTTTAGAGTACAATATTAGGTAATGTCCAGATCAAACTGTACACAATGTACAACGTGTTTTAGAGGGACCAAACTGTACACAATGTACACCGTGTTTTAGAGGGATCAAACTGTACACAATGTACACCGTGTTTTAGAGGGACCAAACTGTACACAATGTACACCGTGTTTTAGAGGGACCAAACTGTACACAATGTACACTTTAAGTATATATAAAGCTATATGACGGTCTCCAAGAAGGTGTTGTTCTAGGCGCTGCAGCATGTTCTGAAGAACCGGGTGAGTATCATCCAGGGTCCTCCCGGAGCAGGGAAAACTTTCATAGGAACCAAGATACTAGAGATACTGCTCCGACTTGAGAAACCATCAACCCGACCCATCCTGGTAATCACGTATAAGAACCATGCCCTGGATGAATTCCTAGGTGGTCTCCTGGACACTCATGCAGTGTCTAAGTGGAATATGGTGAGGTAAGTCCACACATTGATCCCCCCCCCTCCTCCTTTTAGGAAAATACTTATTGAAGATTGAACTCCATACTGGCAAAATGCCTCCGTTTTCCCCTTAAAATAGATTTTTCCAACTCGCCGTAAAAATCCCCTGAATATATTTATTAAAAGGGAGTGACCGGCAATGTATAGTAGTTGAACTGAGAATGTAGTGTTGTGAAGAAATTTTTTAGACATATAAAACTTTTAATGATGTATTGTATAATTACTGAGTTTGAGCGCAAAGTTGACATTCAAAATCATCCATTTGGTTGTTTACGTTTTGAGAATAGACTTTTCAAAAATTATTAAATAACGACGACAAAAAAGTAAATAAAATTCTACTGTTAACTAATTAGATGTTTAGGAACATATTTCTCAATAGAAATTTGTTAATAAATCGTCGTTAGAATCATTATATTGAATTTCTTATTCTTTATGAATTTCTTCGCAGATTTCTTCATATTTGGAATATCGTCTTTCAATAAAAATTCCAAAAATCTACAGAAAATGATTGTGTACAATGAGAGAATACAGAAACCTATAACTGAATAAGAGTTAATTTTTATTTTCTCAACCTGTTCCTACACAATTAATATGTTTACTGATTTTTGTTACATTTTTTGCCGGCATTCCTATTTCCCTCCCTCATACCTCATCTTCTCCTACTAACTTATCTTTCTTTTGCTTACATTTTGTGATGAATTATTTCAAATGTGTATTTGAGTATAGGGCCTATCATTTGAAATAGCCTTTATCGGCTAGATAGGTCCTGAATTATGAATTGTATGTAAGTAAATGTTAATCATTAATCGAAAAAAATTAAAAAATAATAAAAAATATTAGACGCGTTGAAGACGATATTTCCAAATCTTCTATAGACGTTTTATTAAAAGTTTACAACCCCGAACAACTAAGCTGTTATCAAGGATCGGTGGTAAATGTTCCGATCATCGGCTGGAGGATTGTCGGATGTATAATGTATTACGAAGAAAGGAGTATGTAGGACGACACCAGATCAACGAGATGAACGATCAGATCGCCCATCTTAACAAAAGGCTGCATGAGGAAATATCCAGGTACAACCCTAAAAACGTAAAAAGTCGTCTTTATTACACCGTATAATAATAAATCGGCGTAAATATTTACAAATTTTAAAATCTTTAGATAAAGGGTTATCCACAACGAATGAGACTTAATGACGACCTAAAACTTTTAAAATTTGTCGATCTGCATTGATTTGCCTAGCTTGAATGTGCTTTTGTGCCTAGAAAAAAGTCCCTCAATGGAATACTTAACGATTTAGCATAGAGAAAACGATTTAGTATAGAGAAAACTATTTAGCATAGAGAAAACAATTTAGCATAGAGAAAACGATTAAGCATAGAAAAAAAACGATTTAGCATAGAGAAAACGATTTAGCACAGAGGAAACAATTTAGCATAGATAAAACGATTTAACATAGAGAAAACAATTTAGCATTGTAAACGATATAGCATTGAGAAGACGATATAGCCTAGAGAAAACGATATAGCCTATAGAAAGCGATTTAGCATAGAGAAAACTATTAAGCATAAAGAAAACGATTTAGCATAGAGAAAACTATTAAGCATAAAGAAAACGATTTAGCATAGAGAAAACGATTAAGCATAGAGAAAACGATTCAGTATAGAGAAAACGATTTAGCATAGAGAAAACGATTTAGCATATTGTGAAATCCGTGCTAATCTTTGCTTTCTTTGAAATCATCATTGTAGGATACTGGATCCAACTAAAAATAGTAAAAATATATCTAATTCTGTTGTTGTCCTAGGAGTCGACATTTTGAATTAAATACAATGAAGATGACTTTAGATTTAGATTTTTATCCATACATCATCAAATAATTTTTCTCACTTGTGAATCGGTCATGTAAGTCTTTAAAGAAGGGTCATCGAAATACCACTAACAGTCCCTTTAATTAGGTTTCCTGTCGGGTTGAAGTTGGCTGATATAGTGTTTTATATGTCTGATATAGATATATATAATATACTGACTGATTCCAATACTAACGAGGACATGATCCGTATCATACAGAGAAATATATGGCAGACTGGAGCAACCATGCAGGATATGATTTTAGGTAAACATATTAATACAGGGCTATCCATCAAGCATCATATTTTCATGACGATCTAAAATTAAATATTACGATTGAAAGGTTCTTCAATATTAAATCATGTGACAGTTGACAGAGTATGTAGAGTCGTTTTTAAATGTCATTCTCTATCTAGCCATCTCTCTTGTTCCCTTCTTATATACAGAGTGTCGTACGAAACATGACAGTAGCAAGACGACTGATTTTTGTCGGGTTTGATCTTAAAAATAATTTGCGACATTTATTTATCCAAATTTTAGAAGTATGATTCTAGAATTAATTATCACAAAGTACCCCTAGAGGTGGTATTTCCAAAATGTGGTCCGCCTTTTATTTACTATCAATACTATCGGAGGTATGAAGAATTTCCTTAAGATTTCAACAATTTTGGTTTTATTTATAAATTTGAAATCTGGACGAAATTCTTAATATCCCCGGTAATATTGACAGCACAAAAAAGGCAGACCACCTTTTTGAAATGCCAGAACTAGGATCATTTGGTGGTTATAGTTTCAAGAATCATTAATATTAAAGTAGGTTGATGACTGAATGTCACAAAAAAATCAAAGATGAAAAACGACTTTCATGTCGTCTTGCTACCATCATGTTTCTTGGGACACCCTGTATATCCGGCCCATTTGATTTTATTTTACCTTAAATTATATCATTTCATCTTAAAATATATCTGGATTTAAATCCATACATTTCATGATCAGAGGGGTCTTTTGTAAGGGTCTGTAATTTTAAACGTAATTTCAATCGGCTCTATTTATAAATGGCATTTCTGATTTTCAACGGTACCCTTGAAAGCTTGTCCAAGAATGAATTAGATATTAATGTTGATAGTTTCAATTGTGGTGTCTTTACAAAAGTGACTTCCACATTGCACATTTATACTGCAGGAAAACAATTTAGGAAGTATTAGATAGAATTAAGTACTTTTTATGGTAGAAAAACGACATTATCTTCCACATTATTAATCAGGTAAAGGTTACAACACTCTAGGATGCCGAGTCCATCAGCACCTGATCCAATCAGGGTTCAGCCATGTGTTTGTTGTCTATTCTGAACCATCTATCTTTATCTCTAGCTCATTATCCAATTAGGGATAAATCCTGCAATCGGCGCTTTAACAGTATGTGTAAATATTTACCTATACTGAATTATAGTGACAAGAGTACCGTTTGGACTCAGACATGCCCCGTTTTTAGATTACAACAACAGTCCCTTTAAATCGTTTATAAAATTTGCATAAAATGTTAATTTTTGTTTGAAGAAAGTCCTCCGGACAAGAAGCTATCGAGTGATTGGAGGGAAATCAAAAACAAATTCTGGAATTGGATTCCATCGAACATAGATTTCAGGTTATTATGAAGATTTTGATTTTGATTTTGATTTTGATTTTGATTTTGATTTTGATTTTGATTTTGATTTTGATTTTGATTTCGGTTTTGGTTTTGGTTTTGGTTTTGGTTTTGGTTTTGGTTTTGGTTTTGGTTTTGGTTTTGGTTTTGGTTTTGGTTTTGATTTTGATTTTAATTTTGATTTTTATTTTTATTTTGATAATTATTGAAATTGAATTTGTTGTGTTTAGTCGGTTTGCGAACCATATTGGAAAGATGAAACAGAGTCTGACTAAGATTCAGTTGATCAGGGAAACACAGAAGAACATTGAGGAGGATAATGTTGAGCAGCAGGATCAAACTGAAGTGAAGGAGTGGGATAATGAGAGAAAACACTATTCGGATGATTCTGGACGCGGAGGTCCAGCCGGAGATTTTCGCATGGACATAACTGAAATCCGCCAGACTGGATTTATCTGTAAACTTGATAGTTTCCCAGACACCTGCCCTTTAGATAAAGATCTTTTGTCTGGGGAGATACCTGTCGAAGACATGTTGACAGATGAGAAGATAAAATACCTGTATGCTGTTCTGTGTCAGCGCCAAGAGTTAATGAATCTGGAAGCACTATATGAAAAATTAGATGAAGCACAAAGAAAGAAAGAAAGCCTTGAAATGGCAAACAAAGCAGAATCACTGAGTGACATGAAGGTCATAGCTATGACAATTACAGGAGCTTCTATAAATAACTCCTTGCTGAAGATGATAGATCCTGAAATAGTGATGGTGGAAGAAGCAGCTGAGATACTGGAACCCCAGCTTCTGGTTGCTCTGACAGCTCGACTCAAACATCTTATTATGATTGGAGACCATAACCAGTTACCCCCTCAGGTAGAACAGTTTCCATCTTTTTAAATAATTAGTAAAAAGCTCATTGGAGTTCATTTTAAACGTATTTTGTTTTAAAGGGACTGGATGAGTAATTTCAAGTGATCTTACATGCAAAGATGTTAATTGCCTAAATCACAATGGTATCCTTAAAACTTTTGAGGTTATCGGACTTTTTAACAATAATATACAAAACGCTTTTAATTGTTGAATACTTGCAAGCTTTTTTAAGTTTGAAAAATATCAATATTCACTAACTACAAATTAACAGAAAATAGATATTTGTTTAGAGTTTTAGAAACACAGAACTCTCTTCACTCAGTGAACAGTCAAAGGTTTAAAGGGTACCGTTGTAAACCGAACATTGCCCTTTTAGCATAGAGGGTCACTTGACATTACGCTTACAGTCCCTTTAAGATAAGGTTTATTGAATAGTTTATCCTAGGTTGAAACATACGAGCTGAAGAACAAATTCAACTTTGATGTGTCCATGATGCAAAGGCTGGTGCAGAACAACCTACCCTACATCCAGCTAGAAATGCAAAACAGGATGCGCCCTGATATCGCGGAACTGCTGAAGGATATTTATCCTAATCTTCTTAGTAATC
This sequence comes from Eurytemora carolleeae, assembly GCF_000591075.1. NCBI lineage: Eukaryota > Metazoa > Arthropoda > Copepoda > Calanoida > Temoridae > Eurytemora > Eurytemora carolleeae. Next base: position 181,466 of record NW_019396450.1, on the reverse strand, counting down.
ATGGCAGAGTAGACTCTATTGAGCTTCCCGTAACTCTTACGCATTCATCAATATTCTGGACACACAAAGAGGAGGAAAAGGGGGATAGAAGTGCCAATAATCCTACGGAAGCTGAGATGGCACTGAGTCTTGCAACTCTTCTGGTTACCTACGGAGCTGAACCAAGGGACATAACTATTCTCTGCGCTTATCTGGGTCAAACAAGTCTGGTAAAAATTCAAATGCAGAGTTATCTCACTAAATACAAGGTTCTCAACAATACACCATTCATCATTTCAACTGTGGACAACTACCAGGGAGATGAAAACAAGATTGTTATTGTTTCTCTTGTTCGCGGGAATCCCAAAGGAACAGTTGGTTTTCTTAAAGATCTTCCTAGAAGATGTGTAGCTCAGTCCAGAGCCAAGTCATGTGTTATCTTCATAGGAAATGAGTTGACTATAAGGAAAGCTGACTGTTGGGATGTATTGATGGACAAGGTCCAACATCTAGGACCTCAGGTTTATATATCCTGTCCTCTCCACCCTGTAAACCAGCTGAGTTTGGACAGTGTAAAGAAGATACAAAATCTTCTTGAAACCCCATCAGAACTCTGTACTGTACTTTGTGGGAATCTGCATCTATGCTTGAACAAGGATCATGCATGCAAACTTCCATGTCAACCAAGGCATGAACACACCAAGTGCCGGACCAAGGTTGGCTATGTATGTCCGGACTGTGGCAGGGATGTTACCAAACGCTGCTATGACAAAGATCCTCAATGCATAGAAGTTATAGACTTTGTATATCCAAGATGTGGCCACCCTGATAAAAGGTATACACTAAAACTAAAATGATTTTCGATTTAATTTCAAGTAATCCTGCATTTAAATTGTTACACTCCCCATTCACAATGATAACATAAAAACCCCTGTTCGTCCGGTTTAGCTAAAATGACTGAGATATCATTATTTTTCTCTTAATATTGTCCTTATTGTCCTGCAGATAAAGATAATATTGTTAATTTCTAATTTTTAAGCTTATTTCATGAGTAAGGAAATATTAATCAACAAATTATTGGATTTTTTAAAATAGTTTTCTTTATTTAGGGCTTGCTTTAGAGGAGTAGAAGAAGAGGAAAGACTCGAGTGCAAACTTCCCTGTGTTGAGACAATGAGCTGTGGAAAACACAACTGTGTTAAACAATGTGGCGAAACTCATTCTCATGATAAATGCAGTAAGATGGTAGATACACAGTTTAGCTGTGGACATGCTGGGACGAAGAAGTGTTACAAGAAGGATTCAGAAGTGAAGTGCATGAAGGATATACTGAAACAGTTCCCCGCCTGTCCACACAGTGTCAAGGTTGAATGCAGTGCATCGATGAAAGAAATCAAGTGTAATACAGAGGTAAAGTTTATCTCTCAGTGCGGACACACAAATGTGAAGATGTGTTATCAAAGTGTTCTTGACGTAAAGTGCAAGAAAGTCTGCAATAAGATTCTGCTTTGTAACCATAAATGTGAACGAAGTTGTGGAGAGGATGTCTGTGGTTCTTGTAAAAGATGTGAAGAGCTGGCTATACAACAAATCAAGAAATCCAGAGAGCATGCACGGAGAGAAGTAAAGAAAATTGAAAACATGTTAAAATTCCGAAGAAATCCCAAGCCTACAAGTCAGGTTGTGGAGCCACTTCATGACGAGTTTGATGGAATCAAAGATTTTACTCTTAAGTACATCGTTCCTCTTCATAATTGGTTTCCCATAATAGAGAGAGTAGAACGAGTTGAAAACCTTCGTCTACAGAAAGCCTGGTGGAAGGCTAAGAGTGAATTGTTTGATCCTGTCAGAGATTGGAGTTATAAGTTCCATGGAACTGATAATAAGGCAGTTCAAAATATCTGCTTTGGTAGCGGGTTCAGACTGCCGAAGCAATCTAACCGGAATATGTTTGGGCAGGGAGTTTATTTTGCCAGTAATTCATCCAAGTCTGCTCAGGAAATATATACTAAGAAGAGTAACAAGCTGTTGGTGTGTAAGGTACTGCTAGGCAAATCTCTAGCTGCTACAACGGCCATGAACACCTTAACTCCAGAAGAGATGAAGAAGAAGAGATATGACTCTCTGTATGCTGCAGCTGGAACGTGTAATCTAAAGAATGATGAGTTTATTATATATGATCCAGCTCTAGCTCTCCCTGCCTACATAGTTCACTACAGAAATGGATCTCCAGGAGAAAATTCTTCTCTTCCGTTATTTAAATCCATCCCACCCCAGCAGATATTCAAGATTTCAACAGTATTCCCCAAGAAAGCCTACAATGACAAGAATCCATACGAGATACAATACCTGCTCGCAGAAACTGTGTTCTACAGAATACCTTCATCTATCAGGGACACAAAACCTAATATACAGTTTATAGATATTGTGATGAACCCAACTCTCAATGCCAAGTTTGACCGTATGAAGAGAGTGTTGAGTTGCGAGGAGACCCAGTTGTTCTACATGTTTAAGTTAGATGATCTCCAGGATGTGTTGAAGACCAACTTTAACACCACACATCTGAAGACGCTGGTTGGAGAAAAAGGATTGTATTTTGCAGATCGTCCCGAATCCAGTGATCAGTATAAACCTGGATGCAAATCTGTTCTACTGTGCAAAGTTCTGCAAGCTGGTTTGAAGGTAATGCAAAGATTTGTTTTCAGGGGTGTATTTTTTCTCAAAAAACAATTCCCCCCTTTTAAAATTAGTTTTTTTTTCACCAGAGTTAGGTATGTTTGTGGGGGGTTTGTCGTTGAATTACGGAAAATTAATGATTTTAAGGATGAGAAGAAAAAAACTTATTCTAAAAATATTGATTATTATGTATATATTAAATAAGTGAACATTCTCTTTTATTTAGAAAGTCCCCACTGGATGTATGCTGCCCAGTAATCTTTCCTCTTTGTCGGATAGAGTCCTTCCAGCCTTCGTAATCAACTTTACCGGGACCCTATAGTGGAAACCTATCCCATATTATAGAATATTAATATTCTAATATTCTTCGTAATCAACTTTACCGGGACCCTATAGTGTAAACCTATCCCATATTATAGAATATTAATATTCTAATATTCTTCGTAATCAACTTTACCAGGATTTTTAGTGCGCACTGCACAGTGCACACCTCCCATTTATTGCACGCTATATATTTTCAATATTGTTTAATGTAAATCATGCATGAAAATCCCATATTAGTGTCCCTTTAGTGCAAAATTTCGACATATATTGCACTGCACGCTATATTTGCAATATTGTGAAATACAAACCATGCGAGCATGAAAATCCCAGGGTTATTTTAGTGGTAACCCGTCCTTTAATATTGAGACATACTTTAAAACCTTTTAACCAAAAACTGTGTTACTAGAAAATTTACTTCGACAAAATGTATATGTTTCTATTTTTTCACATTTATGTAAAACGTTGAAAATGTCGTCTTCTAAAGTTAATAGAATTATTTGCTAAACTAATGACTTCTGTAAATTCATATTTTTACCAAGTTTAACTGACTTGAACGGGTAAAACATCACTTTACCAATGTTTGGACAAGAATCTTATTAGTGCAGTGTAAGAAGTTGACTAGTATTTTGAAAATTTATTTTATTTCTAAACTACATTGTTTGCTGTTAGAAGATACAATAAAATGTGAAATTATTTTTTTTTTACTTTTTGTAAATTGTTTTCTCCCCGTTAAGAACATTACGTAAGAATTAAAGTTGTAAAGTAAAAGATCATGAATACTACAATTTAGTCAAATGCATTTTTCAAGTCTAAATAACATCGACAAGTTAACATTTTATCGATTGAAAGGAACAGCGCGCCACAAAACCTGATTTTCTAATCCCTCTATCTTTGCAGTGCAACCCAATGTTGTAGACCTTAAGATTTTTCAAACTTGGAATTCGGTAAGAATATAGATCAAATAATCAAAGTTTGAAATATCAAAGGTCCACACCATCAGATTGCTGATATAGGCTTTAAAAAATTCGAGTTTGTGGCCAAAGACCTAATTCTTTCATTTAGTTAATTACATCATAAGAAATTTATGCAACGGGTGGGGGGATATTGAATTTATTACACTTTCTGTAAACTGAATTTTCTAGGAAACCTGCTCCTCCTGGAAGAATGTCATTAAAATAAATTTTCTAAGTTTCCTTTTTGGGTATACATATGTGTAGGTTTACATCAAGAAAAAAATTAACCATATGAAATTCTTGAAAAATATATTGAAATCTACAAAATTGCCATACCATATTCGTGAAACCCGGTTTCCGATATTGGTCTCAAAAAAATTCCCTGTATTTAAGTTTTTGGCTCTGGCATTAATTTCTATTCTTCTGAATTAAGTGGGTCCAACCTCCCACCTCCTCTATAAACTCAGGTTCAACACACAAAAGAGTTAATCTTGAGTCCTTGGGGGGGCAGCAATTCTTCTCCTCAATCTTGGAACAAAACCTTCCAGAACCAGGACTAGTTGGCGGAGCTCCATAATGTCTACAGGACTGCACGCAGTCAAGGGAACATAATATTAGGGAATATTTTATGTTTGTTACTTCTTTGTTACTGCAACGCAATTGCTAAGTATATTATTATGCCATATAGGTCATTTCTAAGTGATCCTCTATTGTTAGAGCGGTATGTCCGTTTTTCAACCTGTCTGAGCTGAACTAATTGAGTTATTGTCCTGTTGAAAAGGATTATTTTACATTGTTGGTTCAAGTAAAAATGTATTTTTATAGAATTCAACACTTTCAGATAGAAATATCACGATATCTTCCTCAGTGTTGCTCAGATAATGGTTCAAGGGTTGCCACTCTATGAATTGAGGGTCACGTTAAATTTGATCAAGAGCCTCCACAATAATCTGAGATGCAGAACTTACAGCAAATTAAACGAATTGGATCATTTAGAGAATCTGAAAAACAAACGATTTTTTATGGATCAGTCGGAGTTTGGACCAAAAATGAACAATTTCTTTTTTAAAAAGAAATATTTTATTTTCACTGATTAAAAAAAAATGTTCTTACACTTGAAACCAATTTAGTTTTTTTTTACTGAACAAGCGAACTTTTGAAAAACGATAGTTTTTTTTACAAAAAGAACATTTTTTAAACGAACTTAATAAAAAGGTTGTGTTTTACATAACAATTTTTTCAAACAAAAAATAATGTACTTCAAATGAACGAATGATTTTATTAAACGAACGATTTTACTGAACAAATGATTTCACTGAACAAAATATTTTACTGAACAAATGATTTTACTGAACGAATGATTTTATTGAACTAATGATTTTACTGAACAAATGATTTTACTGAGCAAAAGATTTTACTGAACAAATGATTTCACTGAACAAATTATTTCATTGAACGAATGATTTAGTTGAACGATCTTTCAGTTTGAAAACAAACATAATTGGTGGAAAATAAAGATAATTCTAAAAAACCTGAGTAACTCAGGGTTGCTCGATCCTATTATTATTTTAATTCAATATTTTTTCAATTTTAATAGATATAATTTACTACTTAATTTATTACTTTTAATTCCGGACCATGTGACCATCACTCCAACCAATGGCAGTGCAGTATTATTGTCACGTGGCTCCATCTGTATCACATGACCAGTGTATGCATTGTCATTGGAGAGAGTTCTGGTCACATGACACGGACGTATATCTTACAATCTTACATCTAAACATTTTGGTATAATTTTGACATAGTTTTATGTAAATTTCTCGAGACAGGAACATCAGATAGATGTCTTGTAGGTATCGTTCAACTCCTGAGATTCTCAGGTTTCTGCCTATATCCCCTTTCATTATTCCTTTACAGTCCCTTTAATAAAACAAAAAAATTTCTAAATTTGAATGAAATTATTCATATCCCTTGAAATTTTGTACGCAAAAAATAGGCGACCACGTCTAAATAATTGTCAATTTATTCCGAGTCTTTCTAGTTATGAATGTATAATAAGAAATAACACCTCTAAACAATTTTTACAGAGCCGCAAACAATATTATTTGAAATCTTCGTTTTGCCAAGACTCTGTGAAGACCAATATAACCTTCAATACTCTCAATAGTAGTAATTATTTGTTATTACGCAGGATCTGTCAATAATTTGTTATTACGTAGGATCTGTTAATTATTTATTATTAAGTAGGATGTGTTAATATATTTGTTATTACGCAGGATCTGTCAATTATTTGTTATTACGTAGGATCTGTTAATTATTTATTATTAAGTAGGATGTGTTAATATATTTGTTATTACGTAGAATCTGTTAATTATTTTATATTAAGCAGAATCTATTAATTATTTGTTATTACGAAGGATCTGTTAATTATTTATTATTAAGTAGGATATGTTAATTATTTGATATTACGCAGGATCTGTTAATTATTTGATATTACGCAGGATCTTTTAATTATTTGTTATCACGTAGGATCTCTTAATTATTTGTTACTACGCAGGATCTGTTACGTTAATTATTTGATATTACGCAGGATCTGTTACGTTAATTATTTGATATTACGCCGGATCTGTTAATTATTGGATATTACGCACAGGGTTTCCAACGTAATAGATTATTCTCTTACGCGTAATTACGTGCAGTTACGCGTAATAATTTTCATTTCGTGTAATTTCGCAGGATTACGCGTAATTGGGGAAATATCCATTTCGCGAAATTACGGCGTAATTTCGCGTAATTTCTACAACGTAATTTCGCGAAATTAAGTAATGATTACGCGTAATAAGCGAAACTATAATTACGCGTTATTACGGCATAATTTCGCGTAATTTCTACAACGTAATTTTGCAAAATTTCGTAATGATTACCCGTTATAGGCGAAACTATAATTACGCGTAATTACGGTGTAATTTCGCGTAATATCTATGAGGTAATTTCGCGAATAATTAGCGAAACTTCAATTTCGCGAAAGTACATAATAATTTTGGGTAATTTCTATAAAGTAATTTTGCGAAATTTTGCAATAATTACATCTATGAGATTTTGAAGATTTAATTTTTAATTTAAATAAAACAACTAACTTACAAGGAAAATAATGTCACGCAAGTTGAATCAGAAATTTCAGCCAATACTATGTTGGTTGATGTAATTTTTACGTTCGACAACTAAAAAGTTTAACAAAGGGCCAACAATTTATTTTTATCAAAAAAATACATAATCTATAAAGGAATTGAGTCTTTGCCACTAGCTCAACTTTTCTAATCCTTATATCAATTAGGAACCTAATGGTGGAAACCTTTTATATTTCAAACTTTGATTATTTAATCTAACAGAATTCATAGTTTGAAATATCTAAGGTCTACGGCATTGGGTTGCAAAAATATAGGGATTAGAAAATAAAATTTTGTGGCAAAGACTCAATTCCTTTTTCAATTTTTGACGACTTGTTAATATTTCAACCTACTTTCTCAAGTTTATCTTCCTTGCTTGAAAAAATGTAAAATCGTCAAAATATGTTTGACATGGTTGTAGCGGGTCTTACAATACTTTCCCGCTATAATTATTTCTGAGAATTAATATGTACTTTTTTATTACGGAATTGTTTCGTATTACGTAATTTCGCGTAATTACGCATTAATTACGCGAAACTCGACTTTCTTTCATAAACGTAATAAACGCGTAATTACGCGTAATGCTCCTGCGTAAGTGAAAGAAAGTGTTACACGTAATTACGACTGGAAACCCTACGCAAGACCTCTTAATTATTGGATATTACGCAGGATCTATTAATTATTTGTTATTACGTAAGACCTGTTAATTATTGATATTACGCAGGATCTGTTAATTATTTGATATTACGCAGGATATGTTAATTATTGATATTACGCAGGATCTGTTAATTATTTGATATTACGCAAGACCTCTTAATTATTGGATATTACGCAGGATCTATTGATTATTTGTTATTACGTAAGACCTGTTAATTATTTGATATTACGCAGGATCTTATAATTATTTAATATTACGCAGGATCTATTAATTATTTGATATTACGCAGGATCAAGAAAAATTTCATTCTTGCATATTTGTAACAACAATTTTCTCTTTAAATATTCTATAGAAAAAGAGCTTTGAAATCTGTATACAATATAAACATGTAAGTTTGCTTTGCTCACATTTGGATGTAAAATGAAGATAGTTAACGAGGTCACAAAGGCATACTAGCTAGTTGTTCAGCATACAAATTATGGTATTGCTATAGGGAGTGTCCACGAGTTTCAAAAATGCAGGGAAAAATAAAAAATAAATTATGAATGGGATCGCAACGAATTAAAAAATACAGAAATGCTTGTGCAGGACAAATTTTGAAATTAATTGAATCTTTGCCAAACTTTGCAACCTAATTAATGTACATATTTTGATCTCTCATTCAAAATCCGTCAAAAAAGCGTAGGAGACTCTTCAAATTGATAATTTTCATAGCTTTCTGGATTTCTTCGATCTTGCTCATTACGGTTTTTCTGATGGATTCTTTGTGTATATACATATGCAGCCAGACATGCTTAGCTCAAGTTAGTTTGGCGTGAGATGTATAATATAGTTTATTATACTAAAACGGATTGTGGGATATTGGAATCAAATTACACGTCTTACAGTTTATCTTGTAAATAAATACTTGGTCCGACTGAATGTTAGTAAGGTTAGATATAACCTATAAAAAGTAGTTTACAGGGTGTCCCGCTTATCATGAAAATTTCTCTAGTTGAGAATACATGTCATTCTCCTTGAATATATTTCAGCATATTTTGTTAACCTCATTTTGCAAAAATGATTCCAAGAACAAAAAATACCTTTTGTTCAAGGGAGTATAAAGGGGGGGACAAGGGGGGCAGTGCCTCCCCTAGACCTGTTCAGAATTGGGGGTTAGAGGGGAACCCCGCCCCCTCTCCACAAACAAATATATCTTATAAATGGGAATTCTAAAAATTGAATTTTGAAAAAAAAAATCTAAAAATTCTAAAAAATATAGCCCATTCGGTTCAGCCGTTTGACCAGCCATAGCGAACATATAAATGAAAGAAGAGCTTTATTACATAGAATTCAAATTGTACTTCTACTTTTTTTTCAAAGTTTCTCATTTTCAAAAATGTCTTTTACTATCTCTAGTTTAAATACAAAAATAACATGTATTAAAATGTAGATTTTTAGAAACATGTTTTTTTCTGCTAGTTTTGTTTGAACGAGATATGAAGTAATACTTGCAAGGTAATTAGACTGTATGTGTAGCTTTAAAGTATCTTATACCTATGCCATATATCCAAGAAGCCAAATGTAGAACTTTGATTTTGAATTTAACCAATAAGAATATAAAAAAGAGGGTTGCTGGAAACCAATAAGAATATAAAAAGGAGGTTGCTGGGAACCAATAAGAATATAAAAAGAAGGTTGCTGGGAACCAATAAGAATATAAAAAAAGGAGGTTGCTGGAAACCAATAACAATGAAAAAGGAGGTTGCTGGAAACCAATAACAATATAAAAAGGAGGTTGCTGGGAACCAATAAGAATATAAAAAGAAGGTTGCTGGGAACCAATAAGAATATAAAAAAAGGAGGTTGCTGGAAACCAATAACAATGAAAAAGGAGGTTGCTGGAAACCGATTTTTAACTTTAATAATTTATTTAAGTTTAAGGATGTGGGCACAAGCTCATGCATACAAATAAAACGATATATTAATATTTCTATTTCAAGTTTTATTATGAAGGTCTTTCTATTAATTTGTTTTGCTCAAGATCGATTAATAGTTATGTACCCCAACGTTTTGTGTTGCGCCGTTGTCTTAAAACTTAACCATGGGTAACCCTATAAACCACACTGAACACTTATTTTACGCGGGCTGATCTTGCTTCCTGTTTTTCTTTAGGTTTGGTTAAATGATAATGATTTTTGTTAATCGCATGTTGTGTTGACTTGTAGAAAACTGGATTTTCAAACATAAATGAGTTATGTTCTTTTGTCCTTTTCTCAGTCAGTCAAAAATAGTAAAAAGAAAGAAAATGAGGAATTTTTCCTAAAACAATTGATTTTTTAACTTGTATATCCTCAATTCCGTCTATCTTTTCCTTTCTTGTTTTGTATTCTCTGGGTTCACTGGCTCAGTAAAAAATTCTCTCTCATATTCTCCAACTTAACTTTTCCTTACTTACTAGTGCTATCCTTTCTGCACTTTAATTGGATCATCCTGTGTAAATGCCATGTTCATCAGTGCCCATAATTTGTCTATTGCTTGAAAAAATCGCAATACTCCGGCCAGAATATATTCCCCCATCCTTCTTGTAAATAAAATTTTTTGAATTGTGTAATGAAAGACAAGACATCAATAACAATATAAAAAGGAGGTTGTTGGAAACCAATAACAATATAAAAAGGAGGTTGCTGGGAACCAATAACAAAAAAAGGAGGTTGCTTGGAACCAATAACAATAAAAAATGAGGTTGCTGGAAACCAATAACAATGAAAAATGAGGTTGCTGGAAACCAATAACAATGAAAAATGAGATTACTGGAAACCAATAACAATGAAAAATGAAAAATGAGTTTGCTGGGAACCAATAACAATGAAAAATGAGGTTGCTGGAAACCAATGACAAGGAAAAAGGAGGTTGCGATTGCGACATGAATTGAGTTATCCACAATGGGATGAGACTTCAAGTCATTTAAAGGGAGTGTTCGCGAAAAATTAATGGGGGTATACGCTTACATCAAAAAATTATCGATGGTGATCGCTAATAATCTTACTTCTATCTGTTACGTCTATAAGGAGAAAATTGTTATAACAACCCATACGGAAGAACGTAGCGTCCATACAAAATTCTAAAATTGCAACATTTGATTCGGATTGTAAAAAAATCAATTTAATCATTCAGATATTACAAAATTAAATCATGGATAATTTTTCGATGCACTTGTATAGTTAATATTTCATCATATTTTTTATTTTTATGATATTTTACTTTTGAAAACATTTATTCCTGTTTCGAGGAATTTTTATAATGAAGACGACATTTTCATATTTTCCAGGAATGTTCGAAAATCCAGAGCCAACCGTGAAAACAAGTTGTAAGCTAAATATTACTTTTTAAAAATATCAAAAATATCATGAAATAATAACTATATACGAAAGCGTCAAAAAATTATTATTGATTATATAGGTTGTAATATCTGAATGATTCATTTGGAATTAAATTGATTTTTTATAAGATCCTTGTCGAATCTTGCAACTTTCAGAATTTGTTATAAATACGCCAACATTCACTCAACGCGTCATCCAAAATTAATTATGTGCTTTAAGAATTCTCAAAGGGCCTGTAACCGTAATTTCAGTGCAAATATTTACAATGCTATCCTTGAAACCTTTACCTGACTATTAATGTAGAAGATATTGTCGTTTTTCCAGACGTATTATTGGTTAATTCTGGTAATTCCTACATATTTTCTTGCAGTAGAGAGTCACTTTTGTAGTGAAACCACAATTGAAAATAACCAGTTTTCAAAATTATAAAAATTTATATCTTATTAATACTTGATCAGAAAAAGCTTTTAAAAGTACCGCTGTGAATCGGACATTGCCATCTTTATTTGGAGGGTCTGGGTATAGTCTCATCAATATTAAATCTTTATTTGTTTCTTTATAAATGTTTAAATTTAGTGGAAATGGTTACAACAGTTCTGTACGTATCTGCAGCAATGTTCTTTATTCTCTGTGTAGCTTTCCTCTTTATAAAGGAGTTTGTTCAGTAATCTTATTATCAGGTAATTATTGTAAAGCAAATTGATGGAAATATCCTGTTTTTCTTTCTGTAAATACATGCTTTTACGGTTTTCTGTTTAAAAATGACGAACAAAATGAAACTTTAAATAAAAAACTTATCAGATAATTTCGCTAATTTTCATCCCGAGTCCGACATAATCTAAAATTCTTTTTTAATTTATTAAATTTCTTTGTTTTACATATATATTTTATACTAGATAAAGGGCCGGCGTTGCCCGTGGAAAAAAAATGTTAAAAAAATATTAAAACTTTTTTTTTGAAAACATACCACCCCCAGGCTACCCATGAGTGTCAACAAAAAATGTCAGCCCATTCCGTCCAGCCGTTTGGCCGGCTATAGGCAACATATATATATATATATATATATACGAATGTCTTGTTTTACTTACATATATATAATATATGACATGAGAAACACTAAAGGACGTCAAAATTCACCATTATTTCGTCCGACCACAACTTTTTTCGTCCGTCATTGTTTTAATTATTTTATTAGAATTTTGAGCCACGTCATGTTGTTTATAATGGTATAGAATATTTTATCAAGTTTTTATATAGTTGTAGATGTAGAACGTCCAGCCCAAGTAACCTACAAGTTGCAGTTTAGGAGTAAAATAAGAAATCAACAGAAAAGTGCGCGGTCCGGACGAAAAGTAGGTGAGGTCCGGACGAAAAGTAGGTGAGGTCCGGACGAAAAGTAGGTGAGGTCCGGATGAAACATACGAAGTTGAGTCACTCATATTTTCCGTTCTTAAATATCGTTTTATTTTTGAAACAAAATGCATTTTAAACAAAATGAATCCGTATTGAATAACATAACATTTCCTAAATTCGAAAAAAAAACACGTTTTATATGGCATAAACAATACGGTTAAAAGCACAGAAGCATTGCCGCGCCCGGACGAATTAAAGTGCGGTCTGAAGAAATAATGGTGAATTCTGACGTCATTGTGGAAAACTTTTTCTCTTCGCAATATAAACGATAAAAGTTCGTACCGATGAAATCCTTCCAGTCATTTCGTGTATTCAGTTGAATAAATTGGATAGACTTGATCGGTTCAGCCGTTTTGACGTTTATTGGATACAAACAGACAGACAGACAAACAGACAAGCCAAATTTATATATAGATAAAGCACTTGTTGCTAGCTTTAGTTTTTGAGAAATAGTTGGCTAAACCCTCATTGAATTTTGCTTGAGAGCGTGATACCTTTAAATCGCAGTGCAAATTACATAAAGACAGAAAATTAGACCACATTTTGAAAACCCTGAGACTATAGTAGTTTTTCGGTTTTAGATGTGATACTACAAAATCATATTTACGAAGTAATGCCGCTTGGAATAAAGTTATCATTTAATTCCCACGTTTATTGGGACACCCTGTAACAACATCAAGTACACTTAGGATTATCTAAATGTCGTCTTCCTATTGCACAGCGCTATAGATCCCGCTGTATAAAGGTTTTATGAAATGTAAAAGGTCAATGTAACTTTGTCCATTTGTGATTTGGGGATATTTAGAACAAAACGGTAGGATTTTAAAAAGAAAATTTGGCCATTAAACAAACAAACAAGCAAAAATAATCTAAATATATAATTATTACCCCCTGCCCTGATCTTAACATAATAAGATAGAATCCTGATTTCCTTTATTAGTTGGTGTTCTCCTCAATATTGGAAATCATTGCTTAAACATCAATATATGTATAGTACTGCAGGGTTACCTATAAAGAAAAGATTAGATATTATTTGTATTCTATTCAAATCAGATTTGAAAGATGAGAAGATCAATTTCTAAGATAGCAGACGACTAAAAACTGTTGATAAATAAGCTTTAATCAGCGTTAAAAACAAGTAAAATTGAAAAATTAATTCAGTATTGATATTAATATATATACCGTACATTTTTCCATTGTAAATGGCACAATAAGTAAAAATGCAACTGTGTGTGGTTCCAACCTGATCCTCATTCCAGAACTAAATTTAAAAAGTACACAGCGTACTTACAAATGGAAAAAAGGGCAATGAAGTAAAAAAAACCTTCTTTTTTTAGGTTGCGTCCTTCTCTGCTAGCAGTTAAAACATTAAGTAAGTGTCGTTAATTAAGTTTCTTACTATACAGGGTTACTCAAAAAAATGAGACTTCAGAAACGACTATACATCATTTCCTGGAACTGTAAACTTTTTCCTTTTTTGGCAAAGCAATAAATAAGCCATTAAACAACTATCTTGAAGGCAGAAGACTTAATCCAACCTTGGAATCATCATGTAGACTTAATCCAACCTTGGAATCATCATAATTATAAAGTTTTAGATCGTCTTCATAGTCTTATCCTTTTTGGGTAACTCTGTAATTGTTGCACTTTCTTCCCCTTGAATTCACAAATCAAACCATCATACAGGGTGTCCCACATCTAGATCGTCAATGGGTCTGAATTACGATTTTCGGGACTTATCAGAAAATTAAAGAACTATGAATCATTTTGAAAAATTGAATAAGGCTGGTACAAAAATTTTCTTGCGAAAAAAGCTAGGTTTTTCGAGTATTATGTGTTTATTTCATAGCTAAAACTTGAAGAGATAATCCAATATGATATGGGACGCGCTCTGTATGTAAAACTACTGCAGCAGAAGAGCTTTTATATAGCTATGAGGCCGAATTTAATGAATTTGAACCGGTTAAAATTCTTTAAACAAAGGAGAATTTTCTTGCAAACATTCGACTCTTTTTCAAATTCTTAGTTCTCCGCCCTACCTTTACCGTCCAGGGTATTCTTATTTCTAATTATCACGAATGTTTAAGAGTAAAATAGAAAAGCGTCTTTTGGTAAATTTTGAAAGTATTTAAAATGGCAGACCAAATAAAATGAATTAACGACGCCTTGTATTTCTGAGAAATATGAATAAATAAAATTAAAGCTAGAATTTGAAATCTAAAGTTTTCAACATGATTAATAACAATACAGATAGAACACTGGATGTCGTCTTTTCAAGATTTAGGGGGTTTACGTTCACAGTAACCCTTAGGCAGAGGCCCATGAAGGAGTTACCCGCATGCTCTCTCTCTGCCTTGTAACTCAACACGGCATACGTACAACTTATTAGGGCTTTTGCCTCAGGGTTACTGTGAACGAAAACAACCTAAATCTTTAAAAGACGACATCTAGTGTTCTGTCTGTATTGTTTTTAATCTATGTTTTAATAATATAAATCGATTTTCAATATTTTTTTATTTTAGAGAAATCCAGATATCAGAGGATAATCTCAAGGGTAGACGATCCTTCAACCCTTTCATTAACAGGGTTCCAAGGTATTCATTAACTCAATCATTCAATCATTCAACTACATTCTTTCATTCATCCTTTCATTCATAGTTATTCTTTCATTTATTCATTCATTCATCTATATTCTTTCTTTCATTTATTTATTAATTTATTAACAGGATTCCCAGATATTCATCCTTTAAATCATCCTTCATTTCCTTAATAAGGTACCCGGGTATTCATTCATTCATTCATCCTTTAACAGGGTTCCCAGGTATATATCCTTTCATGTATTCATCCTTCCTCCTTCCTATATTCGTTCATCCTTTCATTCATTAACAGGGTTCTCAGTTATTCATCCTTTCATTCACCTATATATTTTTATTCATCCTTCTACCCTATGCTTTCTTACATTCATAATTTCATTTTCTCTTTCTATCATTTATAGATTCATTTGTCAACGTAATTTCAACTGATTCCTCATTTACAGAGAATTACTCTGATGTGAAATGTGAATTCTAAAGAGTGTGGAAGATATCTTTATAAGAGTTTAGTACTTTTAATTTCCTAAAGCTTATATCTTTAATTTTTGATCATTCAATGGTTTGAGTTTTAATGTTTTAAATTAGATTTGCTAATCTTCAAATGTTAGGTCACTTAAAATTACATTAACAGTCTCTTTTATAATCCATATTATTAATGTTTAGAAAGGGATTAACTCCCTTTAATAATCCATATTATTAATGTTTAGAAAGGGATCAACTCCCTTTAATAATCCATATTATTAATGTTTAGAAAGGGATCAACTCCCTTTAATAATCCATATTATTAATGTTTAGAAAGGGATCAACTGCAGTTTATCCTGGATCATTCTCTCGCCAGACTGTGTGAAAAAAAAACAATTTTATAAAATTATTGAAATTCGTCAAAATTTTGAAAACATATTCGTGTATTTTGATTTTTTGTTGGTGACAACAATTATTAAGAAATCACCTGTGCTTCTGTAATATGTAAAAATTAAATTTTACATTTGAAAATTTAAATATCTTTTTACACTGTTAATCTTTACATCTTTTAATTTCTGCTTTAAAAAAATGGCAACCGCTGATGAAAAATCTAAGGAATTTTAAACAAAAATTGATAAATTTTTATCGCACAAATTATTTTTAGAGTTTTATTTTCTAAGAATTTACATAAAAACTGGCAAAAAAATGTCAATGGCAACTATAGAAAAACTATATATACAAGTGTAACAAGAAAACAGTTGAATGATTATCGTCTTCTTTTTAACTTTTTATTTGAAATTATTGTAATTTGTAAATCATATCTAAAAAATTGTCCTGAGCTGGCAACTGTTGGTTTGAATAATTTTAATCACGATTTAACTTTAGGATAGCTATCTTTTGATTATAATCACGATTTAACTTTAGAATAGCTATCTTTTAACTATAATCACGATTTAACTTTAGGATAGTTATTTCTTAATTTTAATCACGATTTAACTTTAGGATAGCTTTTTTAAATTTTAATCACGATTTAACTTTAGGATAGCTTTTTTTTAATTTTAATCACGATTTAACTTTAGGATAGCTTCTTTAAATTTTAATCACGATTTAACTTTAGAATAGCTATCTTTTAATTATAATCACGATTTAACTTTAGGATAGCTATCTTTTAACTATAATCACGATTTAACTTTAGGATAGCTTTTTTTAATTTTAATCACGATTTAACTTTAGGATAGCTATCTTTTAATTATAATCACGATTTAACTTTAGGATACCTTCTTTTAATTTTAATCACGATTTAACTTTAGGATAGTTATCTTCAACCCCAGACTGGGTACGAATACCAAATCAAATAAAGAATGAAAAAATCTGCAGATTAACAAAAGATTGAGATCAAACATTGATCTTGATGTTACCAGCTCTGAGCTGGGAACTCTTGAATAGTTTATATCGGGATTAATGCTTGATCTATTCTTTTTCTTAATCTCGAGATTAAATAATGCTTGTTCTCTTCTTGTTATTAATCTCCAGATTAATTAATAGATCGTGATTACGGATATTTCATTCTAAAGTTTTCAGCTTATATTTTAGAAACTTACATTGATATTAATAATGGAAATGAATTCTGTGAATTTTCACCATTTGACCCTGTTTTTGTCCTCTAAATCGATTTTTTAGTATTTCTATACTGTGGATTTTATTGATATTCCAACAATGAAAGATTCCTCAATAATAATAACATGTTTAACGTTCTTACATATCTACATTTTTATTAATACTTATTTTAAACATTTACATGTTTTAAGAGGATCATTATATATATATTATATAAATAAAATGATTAAGTGAAAGCCGGAAAACGTACGAAATTCCGCTAAGTAAATTAATACTCAACCATCTCTAAACAAGTGCCCTATACAGTATACATAAACTGAGTTTTTGCCACAAACTCTGATTTCCTAATATATCTTTAATCTTTGCAACCTGATGTCGCAGACCTTTTATGTTTAAAATCACGAATTCTATCAGATCAATAAATCCAAGTTTGAATTATCAAAGGTTTAGACCATCAGGTTGCAAAGATATAGGGATTAGAAAATTGCGGCAAAAACTCTGTTCCTTGCTGCACTAAAAGAAAGAATAAAAAAAAGTTCATTGGAAAGTTTTCTGGTTCTCACGATGTATTAAAATATCTTTATAAATGAATATATCATCATATTTGTAAATGATTTTGGAAAAAATATATTATTCCTGCTTAGAATTTAGTAGCAACGACTAATTCTTTCAGGCTTCAAATGCTGCACATTTGATTCTTTCTCGTCAGAAAGAGTATTTCAGAAAATCTTCAAATATTTTCGCATCCGAATTTCAAGTAACCCTCCTTACAAAGATGGACAATGAACAATTCACAACGGTACCCATCAAACATTAACTGGTCTATAACGTGGATGCTTTTCTGAAGTAAAAATGCACAAGTTACTCTAGAACAGAAACCACAATTGAAAATGATCATTTTTTAAATATATACACACTGATATCTGGTGACCTGAGGATTGCTTGAAATTTAAGAAAAAAAAAAACGAATTTTGGAGGGAAAAAAATATTGATTTTTGAAGCAAAACAATAAAATTTTTTTATCCTTTGTTCCTTCTCGCTCTCCCATGGGCTCCCTCGAAAAAATTTCAGCCAATTCGGTCCAGCCGTTGGCTGTTCATTGCTGACATATTTATATGAGTGAAAAGCTTTATTTTATAAATGAAAAAAAATAAAAGAATAAACTAAAT
This sequence comes from Eurytemora carolleeae, assembly GCF_000591075.1. Taxonomy (NCBI): domain Eukaryota; kingdom Metazoa; phylum Arthropoda; class Copepoda; order Calanoida; family Temoridae; genus Eurytemora; species Eurytemora carolleeae. The sequence continues at coordinate 163,095 of NW_019396450.1, read as the reverse complement.
TTAGTTTAGCGTGGACAAAGTGTATGATACATGTACAATAAACCCCCCGGACCGGTGTGCACACTTCTTAATTGTTTTATATCTAGACAAAAAGTGAGATTTCAAGGTTTGTCTTCCCCGGTCTGAACAATCGGAACATTAAAGCGTAAAGTTAGCAAACAATATAAAACATTTCTACAAGGATTGCATTCAAATATAAACCAACAAGAGTAGAAATAAAGAGAGGGGTGGTAGTTTATACTTTATATTTTAAAGGGACATGTAAGCGTAATTTCAAGTAACCTTTTATTCAAAGATGACAATGTCCGATTCACAACGGTACCCATAAACGCATGACACATAAACCATGCGATGTGAATAGAAATAAGGAAATAATAGGTTTTGCTTACATTGTTTACATAATAGGTTTAGCCCAGAAACTGGTTTCATTGAAAACAATAACAAAGTTTAAACGGGTCTCGGTATTCTTTAGCTGTGCACCAAAATCTGTAGAATTTGATTTTAAATATTTTTATAAAAAAAAATGAAAAGCAAATTTATGAACTTTTATTGATTAACTTTTTTAAATAATATTTTTCCCATAACTTTTAAAAATCTAGAATTTTCTTTAAAAAGTGAAAACTTTGATCTTAAAAGTGAATACTTTGATCTAAAAAGTGAATACTTTAATCTAAAAAGTGAATACTTTAATCTAAAAAGTAAATACTTTAATCTAAAAAGTGAATATTTTAATCTAAAAAGTGAATACTTTGATCTAAAAAGTGAATACTTTAATCTAAAAAGTGAATACTTTAATCTAAAAAGTGAATACTTTAATCTAAAAAGTGAATACTTTAATATAAAAAGTGAATACTTTGATCTAAAAAGTGAATACTTTAATATAAAAAGTGAATACTTTCATCTAAAAAGTGAAGACTTTGATCTAAAAAGTGAATACTTTAATCTAAAAAGTGAAAACTTTGATCTAAAAAGTGAATACTTTAATCTAAAAAGTGAATACTTTAATCTAAAAAGTGAACATTTTAATCTAAAAAGTGAATACTTTAATATAAAAAGTGAATACTTTAATCTAAAAAGTGAAGACTTTGATCTAAAATGTGAATACTTTGATCTAAAAAGTGAATACTTTAATATAAAAAGTGAATACTTTAATCCAAAAAGTGAATACTTTAATCTAAAAAGTGAATACTTTGATCTAAAAAGTGAATACTTTAATCTAAAAAGTGAATACTTTGATCTAAAAAGTGAATACTTTAATCTAAAAAGTGAAGACTTTGATCTTAAAAGAGATAATTTGAGTAAATATATTTGACCAGGGAAATGGAATCCCAATCTTATTTATATACGAATTATATGGTTACAATTAATAAACCGAACAGAATGATTTGTTTATGAACCGGCCATTTTAGCCAAAGGTAAAAAGTGTTAGATAGTTAATCCTTTTTGCATCTTTGGTAAATCCAATTAAGTTAATTATTTCGGAGATCTCTAAGGTGCAGCGATCCCAAACAAGTGCAAAAAATTTGGAATCTGCTTTTTCCACGGGTTAAGAACTTAATCACGTCAAATGTAAAGTTTACTTTATCTTATTCAAAAGTTCTGACCACAAGTTCTTGACAAATGTTAAAAGAAACGAAAAAATCGAACAATTTAATTCTAAAAATATAGTTAACCCTTTCCATATTGGTGTCCCTGGTACAGGGTGGTTAGGGGCGTACTCTGGAATTTGTCTGGGGGGGGGTACATTATGTTGTTGGTGCCCCTGTCCCAGGAGTTATGTAAGAAATTTGTCCTGACCAAAATCTGGCATTGACCCTGCCTAACTGCCTTGTGTACTATTCAAACAAAACTACAATGTCATCTTGCTCCAATGTTGTTACTTGTTTTGATAAAAAGCCTAATATCTTTCAGAGCTTAAATAAGGCGCGTAATTCTTAATATATTCACAGTGCACCGTATTAAGGCTTTAAACTGTCGGCTGTAAAACGACCTAAACTCATTGAATATGACAATCTTAAAGTTGAATTAAATCTTCTGCCTTGAACATTTATTCCTGTAATGACTTGGTAAAGAAGTTGCAGGGAATCATGAATATAAGAAAATTATAAATGCTGTACAACCGTATCTGAAGTCTAATCCTTTGTTGGGTAGCCCTCATTCACAACGGTACCCACTTCACATTTATGGCAAGGAGAAAGATATCGCAGTTTTTCAATCTTAAAAGATACAATTTTTACCAACGTCCTTCTTTTTATCTCTAATGCATTAATTCGCAAGTCATTTAAAAGAAATTAAAAACTGGAAAATTATTAGTTTTTAGCAATAACAAAGAAATCTTCCTCATTGTTGCCTTGATGTGAATCTGGCATGTACCTTGTTTTCCGGGGTTTACCTGGTTATCTAGGGTACTCCAGGGTTCTCGAGGGTTTCCCTGGTTCTCTAGGGTTCTTGAGGGTTTCCCCTGGTTCTCCAGGGTTTCCCTGGTTCTCTAGGGTTCTCGAGGGTTTCGTTTGGTTCTCCAGGGTTTCCAGGGTTCTCCAGGGTTCTCCAGGGTTCTCCAGGGTTCTCCAGGGTTCTCCAGGGTTTCTCTGGTTCTCCAGGGTTCTTGAGGGTTCCCCTGGTTCTCCAGGGTTTCCCTGGTTCTCTAGGGTTCTCGAGGGTTTCCCCTGGTTCTCCAGTGTTCTACAGGGTTGCCCCTGGTTCTCCAGGGTTTCCCTGGCTCTCCAGGGTTTCCCTGGCTCTCCAGGGTTCCCCTGGTTCTGCAGGGTTTCCTGGTTCTCCACGGTTCCCCTTGTTCTCCAGGGTTTTCCTGCAGTTCTCCAGGGTTCCCTGGTTCTGCAGGGTTTCCTGGTTCTCCACGGTTCCCCTGGTTCTCCACGGCTCCCCTGGTTCTCCAGGGTTTCCCTGCAGTTCTCCAGTGTTCCCCTGGTTCTCCCGCGGTTGCCCTGGTTCTCCAGGGTTTCCCTAATTCTCTAGGGTTCCTCTAGTTCTCCAATACTCCCCTAGTTCTCCAGGGGAGTGTTTTAGAATGATTTTCCTTTTTTCTTTTTCAAATTTATTTAAACAATCACATCAGGCTCGGTATAGTTTGAAAAAAGTAAATATAAGTTTTGAATTTTTGACAATGCAAGTTATATTTGTTCTTAAAATATATTCCGTGATGATTGTAAATAAGCTACATCATTTCTGCATCCGAGCCTTACTTTCCTTGTTTATACTTCCGAGCCACAACATAATGCTCATCTAGCATCAATGATTTACTTCTAAAAAAAATTCTTAATTTTTAAGATTTAAGAAAACGAGAAACTGAGGAGATAAATATTGCGGATTTTTGAAAATTTACAGAAAGCTAAATTTGAAAACTATTTTTTCACTCAAATTCCCAATCTGACGTACTGCAAATTGCGATGAGAGTATGCCAGTGGGCCTATTCTAAGTCATATTCACGAAACCTCTCTTTCTCTTGAACTTTGAATAAATCTTTTTATATTCTGAAGAAAAAAACATTATGGATGATAAACGTTTTCTAGTCTTCGAACGAAATTTTTACAATCCAAAACAAAAATTATATTTTAGTTTTTAAATGCCTTCTTAATCTTTTGTTTTGTTGTAATTTATAATGATACATTTTACATGTACTGCTTAAGGCCAAATATATAATTTGATTTGATTTAATTTTAGTTTTTATTAATTGTAAATGTTCTGAAACTGACAACCTAATCTCAAATGACCTTCCAATCTCGATTCACAACCGTACCCTCAAATAAGGACGATATTATCGGTACCCCACATCAAGGCATTAGATACAAGAGACTGTCCGATTCACACCTGCGGTTAAAATGAATCAGATTTCTATGATTTCTCTTTTAAAAATGGTTATTTTGTATACGTTCACAAAAAAATTGTTTGCCGATTTATTACTTTAGAAATAACGCAGGAAATTAAACCGTTTTTAAGCTAGAAGAACGACGACATCCTCGACATCATTAATCAGATAAACGTTTATAAGGTACCATTGTGAATCGGATATGACCCTGTTATAATGAAAGGTCATCTGAATTCCAACAAGTTTTAAAAAACTCAAGTTTCAATGATGGACATTTATCTACGATAATACAATCCAATTTGAAAACCTATCTGGAAATCCTGGCAGTAAACCTATCTGGCAATCCTGGCAGTAAACCTATCTGGCAATCCTGGCAGTAAACCTATCTGGCAATCCTGGCAGTAAACCTATCTGGCATCCTGGCAGTAAACCTATCTGGCATCCTGGCAGTAAACCTATCTGGCAATTCTGGCAGTCAACCCATCTGGAAATCTGGGCCGTAAACCTTTCTGGCAATACTGGCCGTAAACCTATCTGGCAATACTAGCCGTAAACCTATCTGTCATTCTGACAGTAAACCTATTTTGCATCCTGGCAGTAAACCTATCTGGCAATTCTGGCAGTAAACCTATCTGGAAATCTGGGCCGTAAACCTTTCTGGCATCCTGGCAGAAAACCAATCTATAGTCTACACTCTACATCTAAATTCATTCTCATTGTCCTAATATGATTTAAATTAACCTAATCTATTTATACAAAGTAGTAATCTCTGTTTGTTCGTTTGTATGTCTGATCAAAACTCAGGGACACATTAACCGATTTGCCTCAAATTTTGGGGAACTCTTTAGAACCACAGGAATGTTATTAGCTTAATTTTAAAGTTCTTAGTTTGCCAGGTTGACTCTAATAAAGAAAATTTCGTTTCCAGGCAAAGTATAGTGCCCAAGCTAGTCTAATATAAACCTAAACATTTAATAAAAACAACAAAAAGTACCAAATTAATTATAATTAATTTGGTACCTTTTAGAAAATATTTTCTGTAAAATTTAAAGAATTTGAGCAGCGGCTTAAATTTGAGACGCGGCTCAAATATCGTTTGTTCCACTGAAAATAGTATTTAATTTTTCATGATTTAAGCCGGCGCTCAATTAAAACCGTTTTTTGCGGATTTGAGACGCGTCTCAAATTCATGAAATTCGGAGTTATATGTCTATGACAAAAAGTTTCAAACATAAAAGGATCAGAAAATGAGTGCTCAGTTCTTATCTTTTGTATCGTTGTACCAGATGTACCTACATTTTAAGAACTACTAATAATATTTTTTTTGTCGCATCTTTCGGGATAATTTCTCATAAAATTTAGCAATATATCATGCTAATTCTCAATAAATTGTGAGCGATTTGTCATTTTTAGACAAATCGTTGTTGTTTGGCAATTAGTTCTGGGCTAAATACGTTAAATAGATTTTATTAATTAAATCCTTTACTGTTAAGCCTGATTATGATTTTTTCGAATCTCAATTATCTTTTGAATGAACATAATAAATGTATATTGTATATCTATATTGTTTATACGATTACATTTCTTAGTAGTAAGAGAAAGAGTAGGAGTAAGAGGAGTAGGAGTAGGAGTAGTAGGAGGAGTAGAAGTAGTAGTAGGAGTAGGAGTAGGAGTAGGAGTAGGAGTAGGAGTAGGAGGAGGAGTAGGAGTAGTACGAGTAGGAGGAGTAGGAGGAATAGGAGGAGGAGTAGTATGAGTAGGAGCAGGTATAGAAGAAGGTATATGAGAAGGTGTAGGGTTGTATAAGATTTAGAATATATATATACTCTGGATGGGTTGGATGATTGATAGGATTTAGATATATGGCTACACGGCACTCCCCTTAACTCCCCACCCACTCTCTCACTCCCCTCCCTACTCCCCTCCCTACTCCCCTCACCTACTCCTCCCCCTCAATCTCAGACCTTTTCTAGGCCTATCGTAAGCCTGTCTGGCCTTTAGGCCAACACTACAAAATATACATAACACTTTATAATACAAGCAAATATATAATATTTAAAGAAACAGAGCGCCAAATCCAGCCAAATCTAGCATTTAAAGGGTTTCTAGACAATATAGCTAGAGTTATTGTTGGTCGAGTTTGAATCATCATTCACACCAAAGGAATTGAGTTGTTGCCACAAACACAAAGTTTCTCATCTCTATATCTGTTCAACCTGATGGTGTAAACTTTTAATATTTCAATCTTAGTTTTTCTGATCCAAAAAATTCACAGTTTGAAATATCTAAGGTCGACGAAATTGGGTTAAGCAAAGATATAGGGATTAGAACATTAGAGTTTGTGACAAAGACTCAATTCCTTTGCAATACAACTTAAATGTCAGAGGCAATGATTGTAAAATATAGCTTGATAGTACTTATTATTAGTACTTATATATTATTGTTTTCTGGAATCCATCTTACGACAAAGTTGAATACAGTGGTGAGCGATTATATCAATACAATGAAGAAAACTTTTTATTTTAAAATACTTTGGTCATTTACAAGCATTTGATAAAAGCAAATTTATAAGTAAAGAAAGAGAAGCTGTTAATTGAAAATTTCTCCTTGTTTACATGTTTTTATGTCACTGCTGTTTGAAAGATTTGTAGAAATAGAAAATTGTCTTAATTTCATTGATATATACGACACCAACTGTATCAAGTTGTTAAAGTACACAGAGTTGGAGATTTCAGATTTCAGATATTCATAAATATTTTGGTCTAATTTGTTTTGCCTCTAGGCTCAACAGGTAAATTGGATAATTTGTTATATTTCAGTCTTTTTCCTCTCCCCTTTCCTTTCTCTCCCCTAGTGAAAGGCATAGAGCCTGTGTGAAATGATCATTGGTCAATTATGAAACCAGCCTATTTCATAATTTGGTTTTCTTTTAACATTAATTTTAGACTTTCTATAAAATGATATTCCAGGGCCCAAAAGGTTATATTGCATAAATATGTGAAGTACACCTGCAGTATGGAAACAGTACAACAAAATGGCCGTTTTGCACTTTTTTCTAGTAAATTCCCCTCTAATATATATTCTATTCTCTTTGCGTAGACCTTTGAATTTTATTATATTATCTAGTCTATAAGTTTGAAATATCAAAGTTTCACAAATATAAATGGATAAGAAATCATAAGATTGTGGCAAAGACTCAACTCCTTTATTGAAACGTGACCAAAAATTCATCTCTCGTTCCTAATAATATAATTCTAATAATTTGTTTTGTTGCAGCTGAAATGCCCAAGTCCCTTTTGTAGAGAAACCACGATTCAAAAAAACAAGTTTTTTTAAGTTAAAAACATGGATGTCCAATTTATACTTGATCAGATAAAACTTTAACGGGTTCCATTGTGAATCGGACATAACACTTTAAAGGCTGGACTGCGCAGTTGGTATTTATTTCAACACTGTTGTCAGGACAAGACAACATAAAGTGCTTGCATTAGACTTCAGAAAAGAGAGTGAAAATAGAGTGTACAATTACACAAAAGTTTTTTCTGTCCTAGATCTGATCAAAGTAAAAAATCATAATAATATTCAAGGTTATAATGCAAGGAAAGTTATTTCAGAGGTGTACGCATCTTTTGTACTGCAGTGTACTGTCTCTATGCGGTAATGTAAACACAAGACGGATGTCGAAGCCTAACATGGGACCCATCTTTCACATAAAAAATAAATAAAATATTCTGGTCAAAGGAAACTATTATGTGAATTATAAAAATTATCAAAATTTAATGCTTTTAACCTCCTCGGATTCTAAACGAACACTGATGCATCTGTTCTTGTTTACAAATTCTGCCCAGAGAGAACCGGTTTCAATATGTACGCAGAGTATACGCAACTGCAGTTAACTTTCCTTGCATTATAACCTCTTGATGATTTCTACGATATTTTCTGTCACAACACAACTTTGAGAACATGGCTTGTGTTTCTCAACCCTTTGATCCTACTCTAACGTCGGTTGTGGTTTGTTAAAGATTGCTCCCGCCAGACAGTACAGATCATAATTTGCGTACATTTGAGTTGGGCGTTCACATAGTGTAGTTCCTTGTACCAATATACTAGTGATGAGGTCTAGGAAACATTACTGTGAAGTATCTAGTCTATTCTTATTCTGTAATCTTGATCCTGCCCTAAATGCAATAAATTACCTTTTTAGGCCTCTCTAGCTCAGGCCTCTTTCACCCTATCTGCGCAGACTTTGTTCTTCATCAAACCGGACCTTATATATCACACAAGGGGTATATATTTTCACGAATTATTTCCCCCTTCCCTGTTTGGTGATAAATAATTTTAAATGCTAAAATAAAAAATTGTCATGATCTGGTCCGATTTTTCCTCTAAAAATCTTTTCTTTTCAACAGAGAGGGGGGGTTATTAAAAATTATTATGAAAAATAAAGTCCCCTGTATATCACTTATGATTGTGTTGCAAAGAACATGAGTAGACTTTAATAGTTGAATTATGCACTTTCATGTTTATGAAGTACGCAGTTTAGGTTTTTTGGGCAAGGGTGTAAATTTTCTTAACCCCCCCCCCATTCCCCGCTTTTAAAAATTAGTTTTCCCCTCAAGAAGATAGGCATGTTTGCGCCGGAAAAAGGGCCCCTTGGAATTTGGGAAAATAGATAAATTAATTAATTTTTGAGTAAAAGGTATCAAAAAATCCCCACCCCCCACCCGAGGGATTCTGAAAGATATACACCACTGTTTTCAGGACAATGTTTTATTTAAATCTTATCCTCTATTTTATAGAAGCCCTGTAAACTGAAATCATATAAAATCTTGATATTTTAATATGTATCCGTGGTCACACATGGGTCTTTTATTCTTTGTTATTTAAAGTTATAAACTGAACCCTTTTTAGGCATTTGCAATCACGCCTTCTCAGACCAAAGTTTTTGTGAAAGTAAAATAAAAGACATTTTAAATCTTCGCCGCGCAAAAATTTACTGTGCGCTTTTATTTAACCTTAGAAGAATTGACAAATATATTTAGACTTGTACATGAATTTTTCCCAGTTCTTTTATTTGGGATCACGTGGATTTGACGGTTCTGTCAAGTTTTCAAAAAGCTGTCACTTTTGATCACAATTTGTCCTATCAAAAATAATTGCTTAGCTTTTTTTCCTAAATACTTTTTTACCGGCATATACTTTTAAACAGTCAATTCCGTAAGTGGAGGATTTTTAATGATAAACCTAAACGGGTATGATTTCAAATAGAAGAAACCGAAGGCTCTAATTCTGTTTATTCCGGGGTGGGATGTATAATTGGGATCTGAGCCTGTTTAATTGTGTTGGATCCTGTTCGCTTAAACTTGATTTTATGCTTAATCCTCTTTTAGATATCCCTGCTTTGTTCCGACCAATAAGCGTTTTCTTATTGGTTGTGTTCAAAATGTCCCGGCTTCTGATTTGCTGGTTGGTTTCTGCAAACTACACTCTGATTGGTTGAATTTTACACACGTTCTTGGATGTCAAAATAAAGAACAAATTAATCTGCAGATTAACAAAAAGAGAAGATTTCAATATCCACAATACAAAAGTTTCCAGCTCTGGACTTGTTCTGGGCCTTGTGCTGCGACTAGGAAAATTTAGGAATCTGTCACTTAAAGGGAGTGTTCGCGAAAAACAATCATGAACATTTCTCATTTGGAAAGTTTGAAAATTTGCCTTTGGAAAGTTGACATTTTCATTGTGTTACAAAAAGTGTATGAAACACTTGATATACATAGATCCAAACTCATACTTTTTGTAGCACTAGACATGTACATTTAAAAACAATATAGCACTTGTTTTAGCTTTAGTTTTTAGAAGTAGTTGGTGATATAGAGGTCCTTGTAAAAAGTCATAACCTAGAACCCTTTTTCACCTGTTAAATGTAGATCTGTTATACTTTTGTGTTTTGCTACGTATTTTTAATATTAAGTATATATGACATAGTCACATATTATGATATTTTTAACGGATTTTTAATCAAAATAGAATTTAAAAGATTCCGATAAAGACAGGACGCATATCGTTGGAGTTAGTTCTATGTATCCTATTCATAATTCTCCTATACCCCCTGTTTTTGCCCTGTTATGCAGAATGCAGGCCTGTGGTGTCTGGGTGCCTCAAATTGTTATTTTCTTATTGCATCTTTTACTCCCTTGCAGCTGTTTTCCGGCTCACGCAACCTGGCAGACGTCTTTACTATTTTGCACCCAGAGCACAACTGAATTAAAAATAGATTAAGAAAACATTTATTTTTTAGTTCAGATAGCACATACAAATAATGTTGTGTTTTCGTTGCATATCCTCCTCACCTTTTTTAATGAAGACTTTTTTTTTCTTTTTAAGATAACATTTTTTTGCGCCCGGGGCTTTTCTGGAAAAATGCTTGTGGATTATAATAAAAATAAATAAATTAGGGTTTATTTCGATCAAGAATAAAAAAATGACTTTTCTGTAAAAGGTGAGTTATTGATGGTCTTTTTCAAAAATAAAGTAACATGAAAAGAAGACTTAAAAGAAGATTTAAAAACACCTTATCTGGTGACCCCCCCCCCCCATGAATATCACCTTGTTGCTTTCCAGAAATATGACAGAGCTTGGTGAGGCCACTCGACTAGGCCCTAATAAGGGCATATCTAGGCCCCTAATAAGGTCACGGAATGCGGGACAATACGATCTCACGGGGCCCCATATTTTAGTAAAAATAGTAAATCATGAGAAACTTTAGTGCTGAATGAAGCAGGGTGTGTCAATTTTAAAATTTATTTAGTTTTTTAGCCCAATGTTTAACCCCCCCGNCATAACACTAAACATATTTTTATCTCTGTAGATACATAACACTAAACATATATTATCTGTAGATACATAACACTTAACATATTTTTTTCTTCCAAACCTACGTCCGAGTCAATCACCCCATAATATCAAATAAACAGTGTGATTTGATATTGATTTTTTTAAATACTGTCCGAGACTAAAATCTATTTTTTTAAGCAATATGCATAGAGTTTCTGAATATTAATTTCGGTATTTGGTATTCGGTCCGAAAGCCCATGCTGGAAATATGGTTTGAATTTTATGTTTATATATTTGCAGCTATTATAAACTTTAATTATCATGATATTGCTCGGAAGTAAATTCAAGGGTTCACAATTGCACGCAAGTAAAAATTTTTAACCACCTGTGTTTTCAAACTTCAGAGTGTGCTTGTCCACGGTGGACTAAGCCAGTGGGGTCGGTCAAATAGGCCTAGGATTAGGCCGGGTACTGTAAAAAGTCTGAACGCGCCATGGGAGTTGTCATAGTTAGCCCTCTCATGGGAATACTACAGTATTATTATT